>NC_056735.1:478973944-479178944 GCF_019279795.1 Protopterus annectens
CCTTAGACAATGTTTCATCTATTGGAGCATCAGAGACAGAATTCCCTGATACATTGCTATTAATACTGATGTTGCCTCCTTCTACTCTGGCTATATTTTCTCAGCCCAGCTTAATATATTATTCTCGCACTGTGCTTTCTTAAAATTTTTATTTCTTGTCTGCAAATCTGACAAGACAAGAACACGTTCATCAGTGTACTGATATCAAAGTAGGGGAGTACAGTATTTTCACTAATAAATGCAGATATATGTGCTTCTGCTACTCTTTCTTCGTTTCCTCCATAAAAAGCATTGATGTCAATGATTTTCTTTTGCTTTGGGTTTTAGACTAGTTAAACTGAGCCTAATCCTCTTGAGTGGCATATCTTATATATATATATATATAAATAGGATTATATATATAAGGACTACACACATTCTTTTTTATCCATCTAGTAAGTAGAACCACTTTGTGTGCTTTGAAAGAGTCCCAAGTCTATACTTCAAAAATATATGAAATGCTCACCTATTTCCTTATGAAATGGTATTTTATGTGAGAAGAGTAATTTAATTTGTTTCCTCATGTAGTATTTCTAATACAGATTTCCATTAATTTCCAGGTGTGAGTGTATATTTCCCAGGCTGTATTCTCATTTGTGCAATGCTAGGCTTAAGCTGTTTAAGGTACAAGCTAGAACAGTATGCATTCATATGAGCACAGATCTCTTAGAGGTATGGTACCACTGGGACCTTTATGTCAAACTAATACCTGATACCTTACTTCCTACCAGATACAAGTTTTAGAAAAGTCAGATGATTAATTTTCATGTGCATGAATTCAGTCGTTAGCTTCTTATATAGGAGAATGATTTTAGTTATCTGTTCCTTTGTGCATGTGCCTATAACGTACTGTATATCTGCATGCATGTTCCACTAAATAGAAAATAATATGAATTCTGAATTGTATGGTAAATGACTCAAAATAATTGCTATTATGTAAATAAACTGTCAAGCCAAAGACGAGAAACATTCTAGTGCAGAGCATACTAAGTGGATTTAGCTGGTAGAAATATAGGTCAGCAAAAATTGTCAGATAATAAAGGGCAGATAGTCTGTCAAACTGAAATGCCTGCATAAGCAAATTGGCCTTTGCAAAACAAATAATGATGACCTATGACAAATGCAAATGAAGATAGGTCACTGCACATGCCAAGAAAAGCAACATTTTTAATAGCAGGTTCTTTTTTTAATGAATATGCCATATGCCCTTGAGGAAGCTTTTCTACAAGTGGAGAATTCTGTAATATTATGGTCAAAAGTAAAATGTAAAAAACAACACATTTAAGATTATTTGTCTAAAACATTTACCATGCTAAAATATTTAGGATGCAACAGTGGCTAATATGTCTCCTCAGGGCAAGAGGCCCTCCAGTTCGATTATCAGTTTGTATGCCTTCTGTGCAGAGTCTGCATATCCTCCCTTTGTTGCTTGGGTTTTTGCTGGGTACTCTGATTTCCTACTACATTCCAAAGACATGCACTAGATGGATTGGATACAGTAAAATGACCATAGGTGATTGGTGTGTGTGTGTGTGTGTGTGTGTGTGTGTGTCTGTGTATACACACACCCGTGTCTATGGGGGGGGGGGGGGGGGGGGGCTATGGAAGAAAACTGCTGCATGGCTTGTCAGTGTTGTGCTGATGTGGCACCCCAACCCCATGTGCAAAATGGGAAAAGGGTTGTGAATGCATGGATTTAGCATACTTTAAAAACTAAAAGAAAGACATGTAATATAACCTTTGTGAAATGCATAGATTTTTACAAAATTTAAAAGATCCATAAAATGTTGAGTTGGCATCTCATGTTTCATTCTCTTTGTATTTGATAAGTTCAAAAAAATGTAATGAAGAAAGATATGAAGGAAGTGAGAATGTACATTTCTACTAATTTTCAAGTATAATTTATTCTTCTGGTAATCAGACCAGATAAAAAGAGTTTATGTTCTCACCATAATGTTCCATCTCTTTTGTCCATTTTCATTCTTCCCCACCTGACGGGTTCAGATCCGTTGCTAAAGCTTGTGGTAACCGAAAACTCTTGATTTTCTCCCTTACCCAAGTACTTCAGATCTTGTTTGTTGATTTTGCCAGAACCACAATATCTGTTGTATGTGTACATTTGTGTGTATGTATATATATATATATATATATATATATATATACACAAATACAAATTATACAAATATACACACACACATTTTTTATGTATATATATATATATATATATATATATATATATATATATATATATATATATGTATAGAGGAGGTGAAAGGAAAACTACACATACAGTGAAAAATGGGTAGTCTATATTGAAGCTCAATATAAAGGAAAGTAATATCCCATAACAACTCATTCTTCCTGAAGTTTGAAATGGATGGGGGTTGGTGGGTGGTGAGATGAGGAAGAATGAAAATGGACAATGCAGATGGAACGTTATGGTGAGTACATAACTTCTTTATCTAATGTTGTCAATTTTCATTCTATCGTCATCTGATTGGGCAGAGTCCCCAGCTACCTAAAATCCATGTGGACTCAAGGAAGGATATTCTTGAGCACAGCTGAAGCAAAAGATGCTCTACCTCTAGAGACCAGATCCAATTTGTAATGAGTAACAAAGGTATAGGGAGTAGCCCAAGTTGCTTCTGCACATATGTCATCCATGGACACTCTAGATTGGAAAACCAAAGAAGTTGCTATGGATCTAGTTTAATGAGCCCGTAATGGTTGTTGTAAGGCAATACCCAATTTGTTATAAATAAATGAAATACAATCAGTCAGCTATCTTGTTAAAGTTACTTTGGCTACTGTTTTTCTCAATCTCAGTTCTGCAAATGTAACAAACAATTGGTCAGCTTTTCTGATGTCTTTTGCTCTCCATAGATAAAAATGTAATTGTCTGTGAATGTCCAATAAACATAATGTATTCACCTTTGCTAGTAAAGTTAGGGAAGAAAACTGGCAACTTAATGGACTAAGTGATATTAGATTATGATGCCACCTTGAGAAGAAAGGATGCATTGGTTCATAATGTAACTATCTTTGTGAAAGATCAAGTATGGTGGTTTTGAAAACAAGGATTGAATCTCTGAAATTCATCTAGCATATGTAATGGCTACTAAAATATCATCATATCATCTTTCAAAAAAGATATTTGAGGTCACACTTAGCTGCTGGTTCAAAAGGGGAATGAATAAGTGTCTGCAGTGCCAGATTCAGGTCCCATGGGAGAGTAGGGTCTTTAAAAGGTTGCCTTAAAAGAAGAGTGCCTCACAAAAAAGCTTTGCACAACTTATGAGAGGCGACAGAGGAACCCTCAAATCCAGTGTGAAAATTTGATATTGCTGCTAATTGAAGTTTAATGGTTGAGGAACTAGCTCCTTCTTTAAAAAAGTTGGGCCAAAAATTCAAGGATGTTATGTATCAGAGCTGAAAAAGGTTTAACATGATTTTGATTCACCCAGTGCACAGACATTTTCCATTTACTGGAATAGGGTTTACCTATTGAAGGTTTATGGAAAGATAAAAGTATGTCAAACTGGTGAAGAGAGCACAGGTTGCTTGTCTATTAATGGAATTGGAGAAAGCATTCAGCCTGAGATTTGATATATCTGGGTGGATAATTCCTGTTGGGTGAGACAGGAGGTCTGTAGTTGGATCCAGAATCCAAAGTTGGTGAAGTAAGTAAGGCCAAAGGAAGGGGACAAAGATCTGTCAAGGCCAATAAGGTGCAATGATGAAGAGTTTTTGCTCTTCAACATGGCAGCTTTCTGTAGGAATTTCAAAATTAGTGGGATTGGTCGATAGGTGTAAAGTAGACCGGGGGCCAGTCATGAAGTAGAGCATCCCTTAGTGATTCCCCCTGGGGGGAAATAGGGCAAAGTAGTTGGTGCATTTGTTGTTTGGGGGAGAAGCAAAAAGATCACAGCAAGGCTGGCTCCACTGACAAAAAATCATTTCTGTCAAGTTTTTGTTGAGAGACTGATTGTAAGGTAGAACATGCACCTACTCAGCTTATCAGCCATCACATTGGACTTCCCAAGAATGTGCATTGCTATGAGAAAGTGATTGGATGAGATCACCCATTGCCATACTCTGAACGCTTCTCGACACAAGGGGTAAGATCTGGTTCCCCCATGTTTGTTGATGTACCAAACTACTGACAAATTGTCCATTTAAATTGCAATCATCCCCAAAGGGAGAGCATCCTGATGGGCCTGCAATGCCAAAAGCAATGCTCTCATCTCTAGAACATTGATATGCAAGTTGTGTTCGGGGGAACCATGTACCTTGGATTGTTTTCCCCAGAAAATGCCCCCCACCCCAAGTGAGAAGTGTCCATGGTCACTAAGGCCTTGGGGTGACAGGGAAATGAATGGAAGGTCTTGTAGAACCTGATCTGACTGAGTCCACCACCTGAGATCTCTCTTGCATATCTGAGTGATTCATATCTGAGTTGACATGGGTTGGTAAAGTATCGACCATTCTCTTGTTAGCATCCACTGTAGAATCCTCATGTAAAATCTGCCTAAAGGTACCAGCGCTATTGCTACTGACTTTGATCCTAGAGCTTGAAGGACCAGGCAGGCTGAAATCTTGGTACTGCAGATTATTTTCCTGACCTGTGATCTTATAGTATGAACCCTTGTGGGAGGCATTGAAGCTATATTGACTTTGTATTGAACACTGTTCCTACAGATTCCAAATTCTGAGTTGGTTCCAATAGAGATTTTTCAAAGTTTATGGTTATCCCCAGATAAGAACACATCTGGAGAACCTGATCTCTTGACCTTATTAATTGATGCCTGGTCGGGGCAAAAATGAGCCAGTTGTCTAGATATGAAAACACACAGAATTCTTGCAGTCTCAAGCGAGCTGATACTACTGCCATGCATTTGGTAAACACCATGGGGGCTGTAGTGAGACCAAAGGGCAGAGTTCTGAACTGGTAGTGACTGACTCCCATCCAGAAGTGTAAATAACTTTTGGATTGTCTGTTCATCTTTATGTGAAAGTATGAATCCTGAAAGATCTATCGAGCATATCCAGTCATCCTTGCCTAGAAAAAGGAAAATGGACTGAACTGTGACCATCCAAAACTTGGTGAATTGCCCTGATTTGTTTAGGTTGCTGAGATCCAAAATTGGAATCCAGTTCCCTGTTTTCTTTGGCTACATGTGAAATGAGCCTCATGGAAGAATTGGAAATAGATTGCAGGATAGGCTACTGAGAAGTCACTGATGATTGGACCTTCAGAAACAAACCCTGAGAAGGTATTTGAGAGATTCTTAATCAAATCCCCTCTGTAGCCTTGTAAAATGTGCCAAATAATTTAGCGATCTTAAGGTGAAGGATGCTAAAACATGAACAGTTTTCTGAACCTATCCATAGCCATAGACTACCAGCTGGAGGGATGGACAGTGGAACTGTCCTCAGCAAGTTCCTTTTCCGTGACCACCACCATGACCATGGCATTAACGGGCACCCCTTTTCCCCAAAACTGCCTGTCCACATGTGGTGCCATAATCTAGTTTGGTCTCCAAGGTATGGGTTTCACTGTGTTGGGTTCCTTCCATGCCTGCTGAGAGACCAAATCAATGAGCTTGTCAGTGGGTGGAGTCACCAAGGAGGTAGACGGGCCAATACCAAAAGCCTACAGGAATACAGACTCCTTAGACGAAGGGTTACTGGACATCCAGCCATCTATCTGTTTTAGGATTTCAAGGATATCCCCAAATGAGACAGCTTGAGGAAGTGACACTGGGGACCCTTCACCTTCATCAAAGTCTGTATCTTCTGTGATCGACTCCTCCCGGGAGTCTAAATGCTTAATCTTACACATTTTCTTCTTAAGGACCTCCTCAGTGGGATTCTCTGGAAAGGTGTCAGAAGAAATCAAGATACCCTGTTGAGAAACTTGGGGCTCTCATACTGGCTGCCCCTGTGGAATAGATTGACAAGGCTCTGTGTGCAGAGACAACAAGGCTGTTGACTGGAGATCCAAGGTGGTTGGATCCATCTGTTCTGCCAAGACAGACAAAACTCTCTCCATAGCCTCAAAGGAAGACCACCCCAGAGAGGAAGAAGACCTCAAATTTGAAAAGAAAATTTTTTGGACTGCTGTCTCCTCCTGCTCCAAAGGCAATTCCCCTGAATCCAAATCCGGAGTTGAGCTAACCTATGCCGAGTCTCCAAGTTGCAGAGATGGCTATAACAACTTTGGTGTCAACTGCAACACCTCAGACCTGATAGGGAAGCTTCGACTCCAAGAACTCTACCAAATGGACCAGAGCACTCACCGAGTATGCTTCAAATCCAAAGATAATGCTATTTTTGGATCTCAGCCAGATGCAGCTGGAAGCCCAAATCTAAGGACTCTGAGACAGTAGAAGGAATCAGAGGAGGAACTTGTTGCAGGAGTGTTGACGAAGAAAGACAAAACTCTTTCCATAGCGTCAAAGGCAGACCACCCCAGAGAGGAAGAAGACCTCAAATCTGAAAAGAAAAGTTTTTGGACTGCTGTCCCCTCCTGCTTCAAAGGCAATTCCCCTGAGTCCAAATCCAGAGTTGAGCTAACCTATGCCGAGTCTCCAAGTTGCAGAGATGGCTATGACAACTTTGGTGTCAACTGCAACACCTCAGACCTGATAGGGAAGCTTTGACTCCAAGAGCTCTACCAATTGGACCAGAGCACTCACCGAGTATGCTTCGAATCCAAAGATATTGCTATTTTTGGATCTCAGCCAGATGCAGCTGGAAGCCCAAATCCTAGGACTCTGAGACAGTAGAAGGAATCAGAGGAGGAACTTGTTGCAGGAGTGTTGACGAAGAATGAACCTCCTGACTCAAAGGGTAGGAGCTGGTAGGACACCCATCTGACTTTGCACCAAGAGGAATTTCTGCACCATTCTTTCCACATCTTCCTCTGTTAAACTCCTAGAAGATCAAATTAAAACCAAGGATGGGGACCTGGGTCTCTCCAAAAAAGATGAGGGTACTCTTGAGAGGACCGGATTTACAGAAAGAGAGTACCTTGTTCTGGGCAGACAAGCAACTAAAGAAGCAGTGAGATCCAAATCTTTTTTTCATAAGATACATGGAAATCAGATCTGCCATTTCTACTTTTTTCTTTCTTGGAAACGAGGTTGAGGTCAGA
Source organism: Protopterus annectens (assembly GCF_019279795.1). NCBI lineage: Eukaryota > Metazoa > Chordata > Ceratodontiformes > Protopteridae > Protopterus > Protopterus annectens. The sequence continues at coordinate 478,981,140 of NC_056735.1, forward strand.
TCCATTTTGGCTTTTTTCTTAAAAGGCTCCAAAACTGTACATTTCAGAGAAGAAATTTTGGTACTTTAGAGGTGGAGGAATCTCCAGATATAGCTTCACTAAAAGAAGAGGGGAGCAAGCCTTTTAACGTGAGCTTGTTCTTCCATTCAACAAGTGCTCTGGGGTTAAAACTGTGGCAAATCAAGCAATTCTCCTGAAGATGCAACAGTCCCAGGCAGCATACAGATAAATTGCAGGTATATGATAGTGGAATTTTATGCCCACACTATTCACATTTTTTAAACTGCACTGGGCTTTTGTAGCCATAGCCCAACAAAGAGCCAAAATCTAACTAATAATATATATATATATTTTTTGTTAGGAAAGAAGAAGAAAGGAAAGAAAGAGAAAAATTACCACCAATGGTAATTAAAAGGAGCTACACAAAGTATAAATGGCACAGTGGTAGTGTTGTTGCCTCACAGCAATATGTTCTCTGGTTCAATTCTCAGCTGAGTTGGCTTCTGTGTGGAGTCTGCATGTCCTCCCTGCATTCGTGTGGGTTTCCTCCGGGTACTCCAGTTTCCTCCCATGTTAAAAAGACATGCGTCTGGAGTGTTTCTCCCCCGGCCTCTGCTGAAAATTGGCTTGTTCCAAGTCGGACTTTCCTGGTTAACAAATGATAAATAAATAAAATAAATAAAAAAAGTAGAAGGAAATTTAATACCAGAGATAGTATTTAAGAAGTACACCTGTATGATATTAATAAAGGAAAAAGACAATACTAGCAATACTATCCTAGAAAGTACTAACTGTATGAAGGGGCAAGGGAAGAACCAAGAAAAGTTAGGAAATATTTAGGTTTATAATATATACAAAAAATAAAACTTGTCTAATAGTCACTCGAGAGTAAAGGTGAACAGCGTCTTTCATGTAAAGTGGCAATCGGGATCTGAGGTACTTGGGGTTGGTGCATTGTGGGTAAGGGAGAACCTCGCGGGTTTTAAGTTGCCATGAGCTTTAGCAAAAGCCGAGTTGGATCCAAAGGATCAGATCCAAACTCACCAAATGAGGAAAGAATGAAAACTGACATCAGATCCATTTTTATGCTCAGACAGGGTATGAGACAAATTATAGTCTATTCTAGTATTACAGGAAGAACAAAAACAGTAATGCAGACTAACTTAGTAGGTAAAATTCATTAGAAATTAATGAGAAACTTAACTTAGACAATGAAAATCATAAATATGCAAATATAATCACAAAATTAAAAAGCATTACATAAAGCTCACAATATAAATAAGCAAGCAAATAACAGATAATATTTAGGGCATGACCATCATTTAAAATAATTCATGGAGGGGTACAGAATGTTTGCTAATAAATTAATTAATTCATTTTCTAGATTTGCTTATTTGAGTTATACCACAATTCCTGGAGTCAAAACCTGGACAACAAAAACCTGAAGTAGGCTATTCCGGTCTCTTTCTTAACTTTAGAAAGGAGAGGATGTCACATAATGGGATTCATAGATAAAAGCTCAGTATTAAAAATTTTACTATGAAGACTTGGACAATAAAGACATGGGGTACTTGACAAGAATGTAAACCAATAGAAGATGTGTTAACAGAGTCATCTCTTAAATGGAAGTAGTAGGTAAGAAACTGTGACTTATTCATACATGGACAGAGTGCTAAGTCAATCACTTCTGGTGAGAAAAGTCAATGTATTCTGTTCAGAAGGATATAATGGTATTGGTGGTACCAAGAAAAATCTGATTTTATTTTGCAAGATATGCAGACACAATGCCAGAAAGAGACAGCAGTGACATGTGGGTGACCAAGCTGTAACCGTACCCTGAAGATAACACTGCCTGCTGACTTATGGTTTTTGAAACCCAAAACCTACTTAATTCATAACAGCTGAAACATGCTTGATCGTGTTAATGCACTGGTTGTTGTTGTTGTCTTTCGGCTTTTCCCAGTTAGGGGTCGTCACAGTGGAACTCTGGTCCGCTAATGATTGGCAGTAGATTTTCACGGTGCTGAGTTGCCAGCTCTTCGCCCAGCCTAAGTAGAAATATATATATCAATAGCTTCATGTATTTCTTGTCCATTATTGGACCACAACACTATGTTCTTGTTCTTCTTTCGGCTTTTCCCTGTTAGGGGTCGCCACAGCAGAACTCCGGTCTGCTAATGATTGGCAGTAGATTTTTATGTACTGGCTTGCCGGACCTAATGCACAACCTTCAATGAAGGAATGCCCATTCACGCATGTCGCTACACAGAAGACGCTCTCACTGAGAATCGAGCGGAACCTCTAACTGTGAGGCGACAACGCTACCGCAGCACCACCACCGCAGTTAGCACTATAATCTTTAATATTATTTTAAAAACTGACATTCTAATACAGCACAGGAGATTACCAGTGTACATTATTAAAATAAAAGGATTCAAGGATTGGTATGTTAAAGATATCAAAAATTTCCTAGGAATAAACATAAGTGGTGAAGTAACTGACATTGCCCTGTGGGATTCACTAAAAGCTTATTTAAACTGAAAAGTTACAGACTGGTATATTAGCAAAACAAGATAATGGGGCAAAGAACGGAATACACTACAGGCCAAAATAGACACATTAAAGTTAAATCTTAAACCAAACAACATTATCAGTCAGTCTGAACTTAAAAATTTAAATACAAAATATGTTGAAATTCGAAATCATAAAGTTTCAATATACCTGGAAAAAACTTAAACTTCAGGCATATCAAGTAAACCCTTTAAGCTTCTATAAACTTGCTCTTTGATCAAAGAAAATGAATAAATTAAATCATATCAAAGAAATTATAACACATATAAACAATAAAAAAGAAAGTAGAAGAGATATTAAAGGTATTCTTGAGAAGCTTTAAAATATTTTATGAAAATATAGATAATAATGCAAATAACCTAGCTGATGATATAGTTGAAACTTTTCTAAGGGAAAATATAAATAATAAGTTAATAAGTGAACAAAAATGATCAAATAAACAGTTAAAAAAAACAATACAATAAGGTACCAGGCTTAGATGGTCTTATAGCAGAACTATATAAAATACTACAGAGTGATGCAATTAAAATATTATATAAGGTCTAAAGAGAAATAAAAACATCTTCTGAAGTCCCCCATCATGGATATATTTCCTTATATCACCTATTTTAAAACAAGATAAGGATCCTAAAAAGTGTTCATCATACAGACCCAATTCACTTTGAAATGTGGATTATAAGATGTTCATGTCCATTTTAACTAGCAAAATTAATCTACTTATACCTAAACTAATTAACAATGGTTTTAGTTTAAATATACACGTACAGGATAATATAATAAGAATACATACTTTAATAGACTATGCAAATAAAAATAAAAAAAATCTTTTTTTCATTAGTATAGCTATAGATAAGGCTTTTGAATCAGTTAATTGGTTGTACTTCTTTAAAACACTTAAAATTTAGAATTTCTCATCTGAGCTAATTGCATTAATTTCTAAGTTATACAATAAATATTGTGCATATGTTAAAATAGGTTCTGCTATTTCTAATTCCTTTAAATTACAAAAAGGCACAAAGCAGGGCTGTCAGTTATCACCTTTACATTTTGCATTAACTACAGTATCATTTGCTAATAGTATTAGATCCAATAAGAACATTAATGGTATCAAAATAAAAGAAGATTTTGAACTAAAGATTCAATCTTTGCTGATGATATTTTACTAACAACAGGAAATATAGAAAACTCATTGGAACATATAGTTAGTACTATGAGTCAGTTTGAATAAATCTCAAACTTATGATTTAATCATAATAAACAAGTACATTATTACTTAATAAAAAATGTAAAAAACAGTCATACAAAAATATTCAACTTCAACTAGAATAGCAATCAAATGAAATACCTTGGTATAACCATTATGCCTAATAGTAAAAAAATAATACAAACAACCTTTCAACAGGTTGTTAAAATTTTAAGTTTACTCACAAATTGGTACAAATTCTTCTTTACCAGGTAAGAAAGATTAATGCTTATTAAGATGGTAATTCTCCCTAAAATATTGCTTGCCTTACGACCTTTAGTACTATCTCCACCAAAAAAATTAATGAAGATAAATAATATTCTAATTAACATTTTTGACATCCTAATAAATCAAGAATTTCCTTTGATTGTCACAGAAAAGGTTGGGATAATGGTGAAATAGGATTCCATGATATGAAATTCTATGCTACTTCAACAATTTTTTGGCATCCTAATAAACCAAGATTTTCCTTTGGCACAAAAAAATGTTGGAATAATGGTGGAATAGGATTCCCTGATATTCAACTGTATGCTGCTTCAACAATTGTAAAAGCTATAGCGTTGTAGATAAATTCATCTTATGATTCAAAATGGAAACAAATACATCAAGAAATATTATTAGTAAAAATATATCACAACCAGTCATAAACAAATAGTACCCAATAGCCTTTTCTGGTTATTAAAAGATTTTTGGGTAAGTGGCATTACACACTTCTCAAATTCTCTATTTAAATAACATTAATTCCTCTTTCCAAAAGTTCCCATATTCTGACCACTGTATTAAAAACTTAATATTTTCTATGTTTCCAACTGCATATACAAATGATTACTTAGAAAATCATAACTTCAACAAAATGTTAATATTGAAACAAGAAACAAATTTAATTTATTGGCATCAATTCTTAAATAGTACTGATATTCGATCCTCGGCTGGGGTGCCTTCTGTGCGGAGTCTGTATGCCCTCCCTGTGGTCGCATGGGTTTCCTCCGGGTGCTCCGGTTTCCTCCCACATCCCAAAGATGTGCTGTATGTGGATTGGACACATTAAATTGGCCCTAGACATGAGTGTGTGTGTGTGTGTGTGTGTGTGCCTTTGATGGAAGGTTGGGCACCGGGCTGGCAACTTGACACTATAAAAACTCCACTGCCAATCATGAATGGACCAGTGATCCGCTGTGGTGACCCCTAACGGGGAAAAGCCGAAAGAAGAAGAAGATACTGTTGAAAATTTAAGGTCCAAATACAATCAAGATTCTGAGAATTGGTTAATTTTACAAGTATTTAGAGACTTTGTGAACACAGAGATAAATTAGATATTTAGCCTAGATAAGAAATTGTTTCCCAAATTATTGGAATTCTTAATAAATATCAATAATAATGCGATGAAAAATAATTAATATTTGTCACAATTTTATAAAATTGATTTCACATATTTAGACAATTCCTATTGGAACTACTCCTCAAAAATTAGTAATGAAGACTTCTCTGAAGCATACAAGAAATGAATATTAAAATCTACAGATAAAACTAAATCTTCATTATAGTGGAACTTTTTCACTTGAAAATTTTTACAGAGAGCTTTTGTTACTCTGAACAATATTACAATTATGGATACATCAAATAGAATTAAATGTCTGACGTGATTTTAAAATAATAACTGATTGGACACATATGGTATATGCATGTGAAATCATCTCTCCGTTTTGGAAATACATTAATGACTTTATTCCAGCTTTATGGTCAGATAGATGTAATATTTGTAAATCTTTAGTTTTATTAAATGCTCCAATTCATGAAATAATTCCAAAAAAACAAGTGCCTCTTCTTTGGTCTATTCTTGCTATAGCTAGAAAAGTAATTAATAAAGATTGGAAAAGTAAAGTTACCCCCTCTAGTGTTGAATTTATTAGTATGACACAAATTGTTTGCAGTAATGAATTGCATACTATAAAGATGAGAACTTCTAATATTACACATTCATATAAATCTTGGCTTAAATTTAAAGACTTGTTTGAAAAATATTAATTGTTGTTGATGTATGACTTTGATGTACTGAGCAGCTGCAGACCTATGTAAATAGTTATTTGTTTGTTTTATAATTGATTTTTTTATTGTTTTAAAACCAAAATAGAAAAAAAGAAAAAGGCAATGCCAATGTTGTGGCCAAAAGAGTTGGTCCCAGCCAGGAGGGTACTCTTGGTTTCAAGGAACTTGACTTCAAGGGAATATCTCTGACCTAACACGATACTGGTATTGACCATTATACAGTATCAAAGGATGTTGACCTTGAAGGGTGATTGGGTTAGAAACAGACCTACTTGGTGCAGAAGGTGTTTAAGCATAGAAGGAAAGGGTTAACACTGATAAAACTCAGTTCCACTGGGTTAGCTCACAGAGGAAGAGTTGAGAGGTAGGTATCCTGATGCAAGACTAGTTAGTGGGGAATCAGTGCCAGTTAATATACAGGCTGCAATATATATGACAAACTATTCTGAGGTTGGAACCATTGACATATTCAGCTCTGAGAGGACGTCTAAGCCTTGATGAAAAGTGCCAGAGCCATTGACACTGGCATCAAACTAAAAGTAAGGAAGTTCCTAATCTCATTTAATACTAAATATGCAATAGTTAGAAAACATAATAAGGCAAGTGCATTACAGGCACTTCAAACTTCTGTAGAAAAGCAGCAGTTCTTAACACCCAAAGTTATAAACACTGAGAATAAGCCCCCTATTTCATATTGATAACATTCATCTAATTACTTTAATAATGAGGAAAATAATGATAGGTCAAAACCAAAGATATTTATATCACATGTGATTCTATAAGGGGCATGACAGCTTCAAGTTATAAACAAAATCAAAAATGGATTGTTAATTGTTTACCTATAGCCAGGACTAAAGATTTTGTTACTTCTTTAAATAAAATATTTTTGTCAGATATAAGATTTTCTATTCTCTTTATATATGTAGGAACTAATGCAATACTTAAGACAAATTGGTTAGATAATTCTAAGGAAATGGCTTCAGTCACAGAAAAAAATCAGGGTCAAGGAGTCAAGCCAGTCCTTTTTCTATCTTAAGACATGCAAGACGTAAATTAGATTTTAAATTTGCACAAATAGTATAAATGTCTGCTTAAGTAATGTATGGAAGATGTATAATTGGATTTTTCTTAATCATCTCACTTTGGATAATGATCAGGTAATGTTGACTGATGATCAGTTACATTTATTTGCAGACTCTTGACATATTAACTTTTGAAAACCATTCAGGTTTTAAACCAATAGGCTTTTTATATAAAGTAACAACAAATGGAGGTTATCTCAAAATGAGCAATTAAAAATGTTATATACTAATGATAGAAGCTGAAATAATGGAGACCTAATGAGGTGAACCTTTAATAGAGCAGGGTAGTCAAATTGATGTTGTAGCACAATCTTGTTTAAAAGAGGGTGACTGGGTATATGAGCTTCAGGATTACAAAACTATTGATAAACATAGAAGTTTTCCTTTAAACATAAGAGAATGAGTTTATTATATAAAAAAGGAATTCAATTCCTCATTGTTTGATGTTTTTATTTATTTATTTGACATTAGGTAACCAGGAGAGTCCAGCTGGGTAGAGATTACCCATTTTCAGCTGAGGTCAGGGAGAAAAGCTCCACATAAAGATAGACAAAGAAGAATAATTAAATACAGGACAATACACATTTTAGAAATTGCATATGGTAAAAATTAAATAGATTATAAAAAAATACACAGTTGGATACAGGACTTTACAAGCAAGAATTAACAGGACTTTACAAGCAAGAATTAAACCTACCATTTATACTCTGGTTGAAAGTGATACAGAGTGAATAGATTTATTGGTGGAGGGAGAACAGAGTGAGAGAATAAAAAAAGTGTAAAGATTGAGAGTTCTAGGTTGAACAGTTATAGAAATTATGGTGAACATAAAGAATAGGAAGTCAACAGGACTATAAAGACATGCCAATATGATAACAAGGTAGGAGAAAATAAATAAAACTGAAGTGTTCAGTATTAAAACCGACCATGCTGACCTTGTTATAAACATAGTGGCTGTTTACAGAGCCCCTGATTCATAACTTTATGATTTTCAAACTTTATTGAAGAACTTTATTTTCTGAAATATTTAGAAATGTGATTTCAACCTGCCCTCATTTAATTGGTTGATTTCATGAACAAGAGAGGTCTGTTACAAAGATAATTGATAGACAGACAGTTTAAACAAGTTGCTTCTGTTACAACTAGAGGTAATAATATGTCTTTGCCTTAATACATCGCACTAGCCCACATTAGTTGGAAGTATTCCCTGTCTTCCCATTAGTGATCATGTGGTTTTAGTCTGCAAAATAATATATCAAGGACAGTGTATTGAGTTACCAAAAGATAATACAAGAATTACTAAACTTATCAAGGTCTATAACAGTCAAAAATCTGGACAAGGCCCATGAAAAACCGGTACAAATCTGTACACTGTTTATCATATAATTTGCATACACAATTGTGTAACCCCTCCACTCCAATGGAATTGCGGGATACCAACTTTCAAACGCAAGCTGAAGAACAGACCACCAAAATATGGCATCAGAGTCCCCCTGCAGCCATTCCGATGTCCCATTACCTGGCTATTTCACCCCATTTACCATAAACACTAATGTGTGCATACTGCTTTACTTCTACAATGATTATCTGTATTTTTACATTTTATAGCACAATGCACAAACACTAATAGATATCTGCTAAACAAAGCAACACGGTCTCACAATGAAAATAGACTTAGCATTAAAACTTCTCTGCCCTTGAAACTCACATTCATTGAAACAGCCTTGAAACCCACACCACACCCAAAGAAAATACATCTGGCCAGTGGTGGATAAAGATTACATTTGGGCTGTTTTCAAATCATAGACCCCTTGCACACAAAATAAGAAACATACATGTGTTATTTGATACACTTTCCTGACTTTTATTAAATTACATTCCTTGTATAATACAGCACACTTATTAGACTTAAAGCACATTTTAAATTTACTGTTTGAACAGTTTTCCAGTAGGCAATGAAACAAAATGCATGAACCAATAAAGATAAAATTGCCCAATTCAGAACATTTCCATCATAAAAGTCTACTCAAACTTATACAATTCAGCAGTATCAGTAAATATGCACATTCTCTGCAGAGGTAAAAGTCATCTAAATAATTCCACATTAAAGAGAGCTGTAACTAATGAAGAGGTTGCTTGCTGCTAGCAAACAACTTTATATTTCATGGTTTCATCTACAAATAAAGTGCCTGTTGCCCTTGAGGAATAAATTGCATATATTACATTAAAAAATGATAAGCTAGTAATATTGCAATAAGGAATGGCTGGCAAACCGATAACATGTTCATAGTTATAAGGTATCTCCGCCAAAGAGGACATTCTTAGGATAGCAGCATCCACCCCCTTTCAAACTACTACACACTACAGTATCAGCAATCCAACTATGCAGCAGAAGAAATCAGGAAAAAGCCAAAATATATTGGGGGTGGGGGGACAGAAGGCTCAGAACCAGGGACATATTTTAAACATTGCCTGTATAATCTTAGAGTTGCTAGCATAGCTCTCAACCAATCAAGGACAAATTTCAACAGAATCAGAGACAAACTGAGAAAGAATCAGAGACAACCAGGGACACTTAAAATATTGGTACTATTAACTTGAGGCATTGACAGATTAAGATAATGTGAGTTAATATTCATTTTTTGAAGTCTATATCTCTAATTATTGTCATAATTTATTAATTGTAATTCATCACTTTTTTTCCAAAAGTCACTGCTTTTAGGAGGGATTAAGAGGGCAAAGCTAAAAATTTAGTCAAAATCAGGGACATCTGTGAAAATAAGGGACAGTTGAGTGGTATGGTTGCTCGAATAAAAAGTTTGTTACCACACGTTTCCTGGAAGATAGGAAGACAAACTTAAATGGCTATCAGTATTTAGTGAATTCAGTTCTCACTGATTTGCCAGAAAACCAAAAATTTTAAGAGGAACAGACCAAAAGTATGAGACAAACATTCCATACGTTCTTAACTCCTTGAATCACAAACACAAACCCTGCCATAACTTCATAGATGAATGCATCCATTCATTCTTTTAAATAGGGAGCCTACTGGCTTAACAAATAATACAGAAGCTCAGCTGTTCCACTATGCCTTGTTCAAAGGTAGTTATAAACACTAAGCCTCCTACACTCTTGCCACAGTAGAAGTAGAACTGATCAGTTGCCACAATATTTTCATCAACCAAAAAGATTCATTTCCATCATTTACTTTGCTTTTGGCACTACCTCTGGAGTTATTTGAAGTGCCACTTCAACCTATCAACAGTATTTTGAGTTTAGGTCAGTGTTTTTCCAGTCTTGCAATCCTGATTACTGTTTTGGGCTAAATTCTGACTCTCCTCCTCCTGCCTAAGTCAGTGGATGGTTTGCTAAAACCTCTTTAAGGATGTCCTGAAGTCATCCCCTATGGCTTTGCCCATCTTGTCAAACCTTGAAAAAGAAAATATTTTATTTATTTTTGTGTGGGAGATGGCCGACGGAAAAGTAATGTTGATACGGAGTATGGTCCAATGGTAAAAGGTGAGTTCAGTAAGTATAGACAAACATTTGTCAAAGAAGTGATCTGCTCACAAAGGGTCTATATTATATCCTCGAACGCTTAAAAAAGCGATCGCTGATTGATCAAACTTATTTTCGCGAAACTGCAAAATATCGAAGCAGCAGAAACTCAAATTTTTTCCTAGGGAAAGAATTTGGTTGTCTGTTTCTGTTGCTTCGGTATTTTCAGTGTTATGGTGGAAAGTTACTGGTCAGATTCAGGTAAGTGTGCAATTGTGTGGATGTGAGTGTTAGGGTGATTTAGGTGAGGTAGGATTAGGGCTCGGGTTAGGTGTGTGTGCGATTGAGTGGACATGAGGGTTAGGGCAGATTTAAGTGAGTTAGGGTTAGGGAGCGGGTGAGGTGAGTGTGCGATAGTGTCGGATCTTAGGGTTAGGGTTTGGGTTAAGGTAAGTGGGTAGTTAGTGGTGTGTGCATAGTTTAGTGTAGGGTTAGGTATCAGATTTTAGGTGTATGTGTGTGGATTTCTGTTTGTTTGGTGTGCTTGTGTTGTGTGTATGTGTTTTGGATCAGTGATTTTTTTCCCTGGGAAAAAATCACTGATCTGACAGTTCGAGATTGTAAGCTTTCGCTTAAATTAGGTCGATTAATCAGCGTTCGTTTTTTTAAGCGTTCGATGATATGATATAGACCCACTCACAAAAGGCAGGCATGTAGTGATTTCTTTGGTCATATTACACTATTTAATTAATGGCAACAGCTGCAGCGTTAGCAATATTTCATTTTCAAAATGCAAAAACATATACATACTACAGTATATTAAAAAGACCAACAAAGGTTACAGAGCAAAGCACCTTGTTAGGCATATGACATAAAAACTGTATTTCTGCTTTATGTTTATACTGTACTTCGAAACCTGGCTGCCTTAACTTCATAAAGTAATGCACTGAACACACCAGAAGCCTGCCGTGACTGCAAATAGGGAACCTGCTGGCTTAACAAATTACAATACAGAAGCTCAGCCATAACGTCATAAACTAATGCATAAACACACACCAGGAGCCTGCTGTAACTTCATAAATTAATGCAGCTGTTTGTTCATTCAAACAGGGAGCCTGCTGACTTAAATAACAATACAGAAGCTCAGCTGTTCCACTATGCCTCATTCCAAGGTAGTTACACACACAAGAAGTCTGCCTGCTGTAACTTCATAAACTTTGCACTGAAGCTTGCCGTAACTTCATAAAGTAATGCATTGAACACATGAGAAGCTAATGGATTAATAAACACATACAGAAGCCTGCCGTAACTGCAAATAGGTAACCTGTTGGCTTAACAAATAAAAATACAGAAGCTCAGACATAACTTCATAAACTAATGCATAAATGCACACCAGAAGCCTGCTGTAACTTCATAAATTAATGCAGCTGTTCATTCATTCCTATAGGGAGCCTGCTGGCTTAACAAATAACAATACAGAAGCTCACCATACCACTATGCCTCTTTCAAATGCAATTGCACATAACATAGGGAGCTATTCCCTGCTGGCTTAGCAAATAACAATAAGAAGCTCAAGCTTAAAAGGAGCCTGCTGTTACTTAAAAAACTTAAAGAAGAGCACAGACTGCTGTTTCTTTTACACATGGAGTGTATTACCTGCTTCAATAAACACGTGAACTAGACAGTCCACAGTCTGACTCTGCTGCAGCAAGTTAAATTAAATTACGGAATTCTGACAGGCTGTCTGTCAGCTGACGTCATCGCACGCCCTGCATGTAATGACGTCAGGAACAAATCTATCAAAAAAAGTAATTTAAAGAAACCCCGGGAGTTTGGAAATTAAAGGGGCCACTCGGAAATTCGTGGCACCCCAATAGTTTGTCCTCAAAACCGGTATTTACCGAGGAATTCGGTATGGTTGAGAGATATGATGACAGTACATGAGTAATGTTGTATTTATTGGACTGGAAGACAACCTTAGGGAAATGCCTATTAATGAAGCCTGAGAAGATTTTAAAAATAAAACTGTATCATTAAACTTGATGAAAAAGCTGACATTCTCACTAAATAAAAGAAATTACCTAAAAAGATCAAATCGGAAATAAATATGAAAAATTCACAATCTTGAATGAGGACAAAAGAAAAAAAAAACAGGAAAATATGTAAGATGATAAAAATAATATACATAATAAGAAGTAAAAAAGTCTGTCTATGATTGTAAATATAACACATCTGCCTTTTTACATATATTAGAAAAGGAAAACATATTTAGATTGACTTAGACTGTTCTGATATACAATATAATAGCAAGCTTTTGTACTACCTATCTAAGTTTGAAGCACGCATTCACCAACTAAAAACAAATTATGCTGTTGAACACAGTGGAATAATGCACTGTGCCAGTTTCTGTCAGCAAAAGCATCCTACTATGTACACGAGGTTCTGTGGGTGGTCATACACCACTTCTATTTCTGAATCACCATTTGTCCCTGTTTGCTATACTGTCCAGAGTTCCTGCCTTTTGTCACCCTACCACAGTGTGATGATACAGTCTGATCAAGATGGCTGTTGCTCTGTGAGACTATGCATTTGCAGTACACATACTGATTTTTGGGATACAACCTGCTTTTGGTGCTCAATATTTGGAAGTGTCACTTGAACAGTGCTCTTGTTTGCTGGCCATATGTATTATGGTGCTGTTGTTTTCAAGCACCATTAATCTGCTATTCAGTTGTATAGCCAGTCCATTTCTGGTGCTCATTGTATTATATCTACCTGTATTCCACTGGCATATTATGTGGCATGTCTAGAAACCTGTTTCCATTGATATTCATCATTTGATCATGCTGCTGCCTTAGGTTCAGCTATATGGGTTATAGCTGGCCAGTTTTCAAAGCTTAAGGGCACATTCCATGCACCCAAACCATTAACCAACTCAAGCAGAGCTGAAGAAAAAAAAAGTGGTTTTGGTGCCAAGCCCTTCACAGCTTTACTGTCACCAAAGAGTGCTTCTTGCAGTTTTTTAATGCTCAACAGTTGGCTATTGTTTCTCCACTGTTGGGCAGCTAAGTTCCCTTCTGGGGAGAAAATACTTCCACATCTTTTTTTTTTTAGCAGAAAGTTAATTTTTGTTCTATAAAAGCACTACTTTTATGATATTAAAAGTGTTTTTGCAGACTGTGGTTTTAATTTTTAGTCATGTTTTACTAGCGTTAAAACCAGTTTTTCATAACAAAAAAAATTCCTGACTAAAACTTTTGTTAAATTACTTGCTGGGATAAGTATTTAAAGTGTTTTTACTGTGTTATCATCAAAAATATTGACATTTTAAATACTGACCTGTTTCACTGACTACTGCTACCAAGCTTCCCATGGATTCAGGCATCTTTTTCAGCTTCAGCATGGAACAACCTGCCAGTTCCTTGGTTCTTCTTCTTCTAGCCAAAAAAAGAAAATAATTCCAAGCAGCCTTTGTCCCTTCAGCAGGATACTAACTTGCCTCAACCATGTCATGGTGACTCTGCTATGGCAATTTCTGATTCCTTAGACCATTCATTTTCTTATTTAGCTTCCTCAGGTATAGCCAGAATAACCACCATGGACTGGGGGGGGGGGGTTAGACACATCCTCTATGGCAGTTGGACTATGCTTGGTGAGCAACCCAGAACCACTCTGGTTGTTCTTGGAAGAAGGTTTAGGAAATAGATGATATTCACTACCTTTTTATCAGACAGATGTTCTCAGTATAGCATTTACTATTTAATGATTGCTCTTACATAAAACTATTTATTATTATATGGTAAAAGATAGTTTTACATGTTGATGTATTCAGATATTCAGCCTTTGATTTTTGTTTACTTCAATTTTGAACTTATTGAATATGTTGCCTTAATGCATGATTTTTTCAGGGGATTTGTCTGTCACATGATTTAAATGTTTTTGGCTGTCACATAATTTTAAGGTGATCACATGATTTTAAAAAAGTTGCCACATGACCTTTTAGAATTGTATTTAAACAGTGTGTGTGTTTGGTTCACTTCATCTGAAGAAGTTTTATTACAAAATAAAACAAAAGCACTAATATTACATTTTACATTGTTGAGCTGGACTTTTCGGAATCTCTGTGGCTTTGCGTGTGTTTTTTAATCAGGTTCAGAGAATATCTTACTGGTTAACCATACTGGGGTTACCTATCCCTAAGGAGGTTTTTACCTGTCAAAAGTATGGTTGCTTCTTTAGAAATTCCTGTCAAAAAAAGAAGCAAAAACGACATTTATCTCTGCCTGTCTCATTTACTTTGGATAGCAATAATTTATTGGGCTTAGCTCATGGTATAATTTAGGCTCTTGACTCTATCAGTTCTGGTGTTACTGGTGAAAGAAAAAGGAATTATTCACTGTGTAAGGATGTTCAGCAATTTGAACAGAAAAGTGATTATGAGGTGACAACTTCTGCTTTCTCTCCTCGGGTTTTTGATTCCTTTTCTAGGGAGCATGTTTCTTCTGATAGTCCCTTGGAAGGATTTTCTTTTTCTGAAAGCATATCCAGAATGAATCAGTTGCTGCACTGGTAATGATGATCTTCTGCCGTAAAGAAATATAATGATGAACCTACTCCAGTTCCTCCTGTTCTTCCAGTACTGGAGGATGTATTTATTACAGCTTGTAATTATCTGAGAGCCAGCCCGTTGCCACTAATAAAGCAGATAGAGTATGTAAAGTTCCTCAGTCTTATAAGTTCTTTTTATTTTCTAATCCTAGATCAGACCAAACAATAATGTCTTTGGTAAATCCAGCTGCTGCTAAACATCTGCTAAATGCTAATCCCTTCCTCTCTGACAAGGACAGGAAAGTCATTGAAAGACATAGGGAAAAGTGAATTCTCAGTTGTCAAGCTCACATGTTAAAGTTTATGCTTGCTTCTTTTGACAGTATAAGGAACATAGGGCCGTAGGTTCATGGGTAAGTACTATGCTAGCTGCTCTTGTGGGCCAATTTAAGCCTAACAAATTTTCCCTTTTCTGCTTGAAATAATCTATACCATGTGGTTATAGACTGGTCTTTCCCATCCCATGGTTATTACATCATTGCTTCTTTTCCCTCTTTTGAGTGAGGAAAAATTATTTTTGTGCAGTCTTATTGATTTTGTGTCTCAAAGGAATATACATTCTTTGAAGTGTGATTACGATTCAGCTGATGCCACTTCCAGATCTGTTGCTACTATAAGGGTTATGAGGAGATTTGCTTGGATGCATATACAAAACCTGCCTCAGGGTGTAAAAGTTAAAATTTTGAATTCTCCCTTAGATATAGAGGTAGTATTTGAGTCATCTGTTACAGAGATCCTTGTTAAGTGGTATGAGAGAAGGAATTTGATTCAGTTTAGTTTGAACCAAGCTACCCATCTCACTGTCTTTTTTCCAGAACCTAAAAATAAGCAAGAAAGGATTGTTCATACTCTGGATGTCCACAGACATCTCAGATATTATTTTGACAGAACTAAAACTTTCAGAATCTCTGATAAGTTATTCAAGTGGTTGTCTCATGACATTTCTATTTATTATATCCACGACAATAAGGCAATTCCAGGCAGGGACAAGACTCACTCTACCAGAACCTTAGCTTCATCTGTGTGGTTTTTGGAAAGGGTTAGATTCTAGAAGTATTCTAGAAACAGCAATTTGGTCCTCTGAATATACCTTTACAAAACATTAAAAAATGTAGTCCTTCTCCATGTCCAGGCCAGGCTTTGCTAAGACTGTTTTCCAGTGGCTCCAGGACCTTCAGCCTCCCTACTCCCGTTCAGAATAATCTATAGTAGTCCACTCATATAGCTAAGACTACTGCAGAAGTGATCAAATGATGAACAAAGTGCAGTTGTGCGAGTAAACTTACTATAATAGTGGATGTTTGAATGATGACTGTAGCAGTAGCCTCTCCCTCCCTCTAGCTCTCTTATTTTTGTATGTTTTTGTTGGCAGGGTGAAAACTTTTATTTTCAATTTCCTACCACTGACTTTTTCAGGATTCTGGCCTCCTTTTCTCAGATAGCATCGAAGCTCTAAGGGCTTGGCTCCCAAACCACGGTTTTTCTTCAGCTTTGCTCAAGACAGTTAATGGCTTGAATGAGTGGAAAGTGCCCTTAGACTTTGGAAGTTAACCAGCTGTTACATCCTAAGTAGGATAGCTAAGGATACTGCAGCAGCGATCATTCAAACATCTACTTTAAACATAAGTTTAAGTGTGCAACTGTACGTTGTCCTACTACTGGTAGATGATTACTTCCAGTGACTCTATCTGCAATCTGTAGTTTGTTATTATGCTGCTACATTGTGAGATTAGCCAGTCTAGAGCTGACCATCACTATGAAGACACTGGCATACAAGCTTTTTATACACTAATGTAGACTTTTGCTTTCCTGTGCTGTAATGCAACCATCTTGGAGTGTGGTGTTTGACTGTCATTTAGTTGTGGACCTATCAGCCTTCTTCTCAGCCCCAGATTACATTTCTTGTCCTGCAGATGTATATCATGGTGCTTGTCCTGAACTATCATCTCCCAACCTGCTTATACATTTGTTTGCCTTCAACTGTGTTTTCACTATTAAGAAATTCTGTTCAACAGCCTATCATGCCTTGCCGCCCTTACTCTACTAAACTTAGCTTGTGGATGTTGTGTTTACAAGGATTAAAATTACTATGAATTATAAAGGACTTACTCTGTCTACCAGTCTGCACTAGGGTACATAACTTTGCTGATGTTCTTGTGTTAGATTCTTCATTACTATAATTATTTTTATTTTGTGTTTACTGTTCTACAGATTGTTGTGGAAAAAATATGTTTCTGTTTTTTTTTTATGTGAGATGTGCCTATGGCCTCTGTAACCCATCCACAGCATATCCTTGAGCTAGGCACATACGGTTTCTATCCATGTTTCTGTAAGTAGTATGTGGGTGCCTTTTTTTACTTTTGTTAAATCTTCCCAATCAGTTGCATCTTTTTTTTGAGTGGAATTACAATATCACTTCCACTTGACTATCTGCATCTTCACCCCTTTGTGTTTCATCTATGATTAGGTAAGCCACATCTGACTATACAGATAGCAAATACAGGATACCAAAAGGGCAAAGCATGCAATGCTGTGACAGTGATTGTGATATATATGTCTTTTATGACATCAGTTGATGTAAAAACACAGCTGATGGGAAAATACTCTGTGGAAGTGATCAAAAACTGTCTTGGACTTTACAAGAAGAAATTATACCTGGTAAGAAATCATTTTTTTTTGTTACTTGCTTAACACGAATATCACAGGACCCTGATTGTAAATGTTTCACCTCCCATGTCCCTGCTTACACTTATCAAAGGTACCAGAACTTGTCAGAGATTTGAGATGCACTGCTATGCTTAAAAAAGCCCTTGTGGTCATTAGCCTGGTAAACACCTATGAAGCTATGAACCTATTATACTGTGTGTAATACTGTTAATAGGTTTCTTTAAGGAGCTGCCAAGACTCTTAGTCGGGCACTTGATGGGGATAGAGAACAAACTGCATCACTTTGCGCAATAAGTGTGTTTCCTACTTAACAATAAATAAATGAATAAATGTTTTAATAGTTACAATTCAGTCACTTTAGAAAATGATCCTATTATTAAATGTGGAGCACATGGTGTGGCCTATAGGCACATTCCAAATACTGTAATTGTTATGTTTAAATAGTTATCTAAAGCACTAGAATACTTGCAGAAACTCTTTCTTGGTTCACAGATTATGCACAGATAAAAAAATGCTTTCAGCTTTAAGCCACCTAAAATGGCTGCAGTTTATTTAAGTTAAAAATATCAAATGCTTCACCTCACAGACAATACTTCTACACTCTGCAATATTTCATTTTCTGCAAGAATTTATTTTTTTAGACACACAGCCTACTTTTGACATGAACTTTTGACAGGTTGTCAGAACTAAAGGCTGCTGACACTCTGGCATTCTCATTTATCAAGGAAGTAATATATTTTGTATCATGGTCACCTTATTAAAAGCATGCAGATATTCACAAACTATAAATCTGAAGCTATACTGATAACTTCATATATATCTGTTCTACAGAAATGTAAAATGGAGAGATGATTTCAGATAGAAGATATAAGCCAATTTCATACAGAAATGAAACACGTGAGGCTGAAGAGACAAAAATAAAGTATTTTACATCTGAATGTTAATCATGCAAGATTAAGTAATACAATATTCTGAGGTATTAAATGGTTTATGAGACAATTATGTAAAGTTTGAAGGCTTATACTGGACCTAGGAACATAAATAAATGTAAATGTGGCTTAATTAAAATTTGAATGATGTAAGTTAAATCTAAAACATTGTACATAAATGATCTTAGACTGTCTGTTTAAAAGGAATGCCGCCAGACGTCTGTGTGACCAAACTATACTAAAATATTTCAAAACAGAGTATTTATAGATCTATAAAATAATTTGCATATGCTTGTTTTTTGCAGTGATTTTTATAATCTAACATCTGTGCTATTTCAATGTGTCAAAATATCTCTAAGGAAGTTCTGCTGAAGATAACTTGACATGATAAATATATCACTGAGCTTAACACTTGATTTATAACACACACCCACACACACACACACACACACACACACACACACACACACACAGTCATATGTCTATAATGGGACTTTTTCCACTTGTACCCCCATATATACAAAACTAGAGAAACCCTAAAGTCTTTCAGAAGTCTAGATGGTGCCCTGAGATCTCATAAGGTAGACGATAACTGCAAAACCATGATATAAAGACAGCAAGGTACAGTGGGAATCATCTTATTAAATATGCTGCACAAAGCTTTTAGTGGGGAGCAACTAGATATCACATGAGAATGGATAAATGTTGTAATATAAAGTTTAGGTTGGGAGACAAATGATTATCTATTATTTACAGAAATACAAAAAATGGTCATACTGGAATAACTTATAAAATATTTGAGAAGTGCTGTAAATGTTGGACCAGGCAATTAATAAATCTACTGAATTATAAGGAATATTCCATAAATATGCACTGGTTAAAGGGTTACGCAAAAGGCCAATAACATATACTTTATACACAGATACAAAGTAATGAGAGGAACATAATACCTTATGAGAACTGAAAAAATATGTGTATAAAGAGAAAATAAAAAGTGTTTCTATTATTCCTGAGCCATTGGGTATGGGCAGCTCAGATGTAACAGCTGGAGAAATGATGTCAGTCAGTAGCAAAGTTTTATCTAGTAGTCTTTACATCATCCTTGTACTTGGCTTCAGATCTCATACCAGTGAGCTGCAAGTCTGAAGATGTTACTGACAGAATGTCCAAGGCCACACTTTACTGAACTTATCTTTCAGTCTCAGTTTTGGAAAGGGCATCATTTCATTCATAGCTATGCCAAACATTTTCTTTCAACAGGCAGTAAGAAATGTTTGTTTCTATTGGTTTAATTTCTCTAAGTATTCTGGATTTCATATTTTAAGTACATTTAAATTAAGGGTTTATTTTATTTGAATGTGAGTTGGTCATGACTGTTATTGAGAGCTCCTGTGTGTTAACAGCTCTGTTTTTTTATCTTGGTTTGTAGTTATTCTTTGTGGTTTCCTATTCTGGGTATCTAATACCATGATGGGAATGGTTCCTAAGTAAAGGTATGATAAGAGCTTATGAAATTAGTATTGCTTCAGTCTTTGATTTTTAGCTAAGAGTGCTCTTCTCAGTACCTGCAAAGTGCCCAAAATTGCTTCCTTCTATAATTCTGTAATTCTTAATGGGTTATATGTGTTGGTAGCATATTTAAGTACAACTCTAAATTCTTTTTTATTAGACCTGTTGCTCAGTTACTTTTGGAACTGTCTGGGTACCTTTCTTTCCCCACTGATTTCATTTTTCTTGACATCCTTACATTTTATGACTTTGTGCTTCTCTGTATGTAAAACAATGTAATCACTTGGTACAAAAGTTTCAATGATCAGTGCTACTTTGTCTTTTTTTCTTGAACTTCTATGCCTGATTTTCTTGCATCTATTTTTTTTTACTGTTGGTAATAGATAATCCCATGTGATTCATCATTCTCTATAATCCGTTGTGGTTCCTGTTTCTAATGCTTCTCAGTGCTTTCACAATCACTGATGCATCACTCTTGCCACATTATTGTGCCTTTCTGTATGTAGGCCCTTTGCTATGAATATATCACACCCAGCAAGAAGACATATGTCTGTTTCCAGTTCTGTTTTACAGAACTTGCATTTGTCTATTTCTCCCACCTTTTCAATGGACATTGTAAACCATTGTATATGAAGACCACTATCTTAGGCTGCCATTATCAGCCCTTCGTCTTTTTGTTTCAATTCACTTCTCTTCAACCATTTCTGCATCAAATCTTGGCCAACATGAGATTGTTCCAGGAGAACTCTGTGCTTGCCACTATATTTGATGGATTTTCCAGTTGTCTTTCCTTCTCATCTAATCCTTTTCCTTATATTCTTTCTTTTTTGTACATCCAGTTGCTGTTTGATTTTTGTTTACTTCTGGTTTGATTTTCATTCCTGCTTGATACTGAAATGCTTCTGATAAATTAAGCAAAGATGTCATATAAGACTTTTTTGTTGATGTTTTAAAACCTTCACTATGTTTGGATCTGATGCAGTCAACAGATATGTTTGCAATCCCACAAGAGTAGATTTATACATATAATCATGTTTGAGAAAGCAATTTACAGCAAGAAATATATAATCTTGGTATACACTCATTTTCCTATATCATTTGATAAGCATTAAACATTTTTCTTCTTTTCATGTCTAACTGATCCAGTACTTTTTTGGGTTCAGTCCATCATCCCAAAACTGTAACTGAGTAAAGGAACAGCACATTAATTTATTGCCTGGATTATATTCTTAGATGTCAAGGCAGTTTTCAATATTAGTTTCAGTCTTGAAAAACATTTCTTACTGAGCTTTATTCTCATTTGTTCATGTTTTATTGCTGAGCCTTTTTCTATTTCCAAATATTTATATACTCCCTCTTGCTCAAGTTCTTACATATCACATTCCTGTGCCAGGATATTTTCTTGGTGGTGCAGCTTTCCTGTTTTAAATGTTGCTTTTGCTCATTTATCAACAGCGAATATCGTTTTTATATCATCTGAGAAAGTTTTAACCATTTGTTGTTGTGTTTCAACTCCTGAACTGTTGAGCTATATAGCTTTAAGTAATCCTCAAAAAGCAGATGAAAAGTCTTTAAACAAGGTTGACTTCTGAGAGCAAAATTGTAACCATAGTCTTATCTATTAAGTATACAACTTAATGGGTTAAGAGCAAGACAAAACAGCAGTGGTGAGAATTACCCTGGAATATCCATCTTTGCATTTTTATCACTGGAATAATAATTTTCCTTTGTCACTGCTCAACTGCAAAGTGGTTTACTACTGTGTCATGGTTACTATAAGGTAACTGATTAATGTAGGGTGTATCTTATACATCTGTTAGCATTCCTTTATCCATGAATGTGGCATGGTGAGAAATGCTTTTTGTGATATATCTATGCTATACTTAAAGCTATATAGTGGATTACTTAAAGCTATATAGCTCAACAGTTCAGGAGTTAACGCTCTCACATATTTACTACGTCCAAGGCCCCTGCAGTAAGTTAGAGAAATCTATTTCCCTGCAATGTCCACCTAAGGTTATTGTTTCAGGTCTATGACTAAAAACATTGGGAGTGCTGTAACAATTGTAAATGTTTTGGCAGATAGCATTCATACAGGAATGATTGTATATGCTTATTTAACCATGCTATGCTTTTACAATACTTATGTTCATTAAGCACATATAGGCTTACATATATAGTTACTATCTGTATTTTATTTATTTATATATATGAGCTGTTAATAAAAAGTGTGAACTACATTATTAATGTAAGCTATAGTTATAGTTATTGCTCTATAGTGTTAGTGCTAATGATAACTTTACAGCTATCATTGTTACTTAACTGGATATATACCTTTTAGCTTCCTACAGTCTTGTTCCTAGCCTAGTTAGAATAATAAGATTTGACCAGAATTTTGCTGACTTACTTTTGATAAGGACTTGCTATAATACTGATTAGAAGACTTGTAAGGAGTGATGCTTCTTTCTAAACAACTTGAGAACCTGATGCCTGAACTACATTTTTGTACAGTTCTATGTGATTATATGCTTGTAATATTCTGTTTAATTACAATGCCTTTGATACTAAACTAAATATCTTGTTTCTACTATTTTTCTTTCTCTCTTTTCCTCCTAAAACAATCTCAGCTCTCCAATTTGAGTACACTGCTCTAGGACACAGAAACTAACAACCTGAAGAACAAGGACCCTGTCCAAACTCCCTTCAGTCTCCAAAGTTGAGCAACCTATCCCTGTACTTTCTTAGTAACAGGAGCATGAAAGTATGTGTCTAAACTATCACGCCAGTATAGCCTATAACTTATTATTAGATCTAGGTGGCTATAAAGCGCTAGCCAGGAAAACCAGCAGCTTTACTCCCTCCCCACTCTGTAACCAATCTAATCTACTTTTTCCACCAGTTAAAGACACTTGGAACCACTACTCCTTTTCCTGCATTAGGAACCTAAACTCCCTCCTTTTTTACCCTGCTTACAATAAATTAATGTAGGCCACCAGGTGGCAGACTTGTCCCTTCCAGGCCTTGAAGCCTTCTCCTGACCTGTACTACACCTTTGCTATATACTGTTTATCCACAGACTTGCTATTAAACTGTAGCCCATAACTATCTATTATTATATTATCTACTCTTTTAACTTTATTCCAGTATTTAGGGTTACCTACTTACTTACTGTAATCCCTGCTTCAACTGATTGTTTTTTTCAGCTCCTTACCTCTCTTGTCTCTACCCGCTCCATTCGCCCTGCAGGCTCACTCCGCTCCCCTACCCTACCCTACCCTACCCCCATTTCCCACCCAGCCCTATTGCTCCTAAGCTTGTACATCCTCACCACACCCTCTTCCTCTCCAATCCAATCACAAGTCACCTTATTAACAATCTACATACACCTCTCTCTCTAATCACCCCTAGTATAACTCCTCCCCTTTAAAGAATACGAGTAAGCGTATTAGTCACTATGCAAACACAACCTTTCTGAATCCAACTAAAGCTCCTAATCATTGTCTTTCTCCTACTTTCTCTAACAGCAGCCTACCTGCTAACCTCATATGAACAGTCAAAATATTTACAGCTGAACTTCCCTAATGCACAAACAAGTACTATACCTCTAATTAACTCCCCAGAACAGATAAATATAACATCTTTATCTAGCTATTTACCTGCTAAATATCACAGACTGACTCATATCAAATACAACTATCTAAAACCTAAAACACCTCTTCACCATTACTTTAACCTCCACAATCCCTTAAACAAACTATGACACCTCTCCTTACTAGATGGGGACATTCATCCGAACACAGGACCAGGGCATAAAACTAGCACAGAACCACAAATTCATGTTCCCTCTACCCCAAATATCCCATCTAAATCTCCCAACTCACTCTATATAGCTCACCTCAATATTCACAGCATAAATAATAAAACTGCCCACCTCCATGCTCTCCTGGATGCTCATTCCTTTGATATACTTTGTTTAACAGAAACATGGCTAAAACCCACTACACAACATGTTGCAATTATTCTATCTAGGTACAACATCTTAAGACAAGACCGCAAAGTAAAAAAGGAGGGGGTGTTGCTATCCTCTATAAAGAAGGGCTATAAATATCTATACTAGATCTTGGTTCCTCTTCTGAAAATAATGCAGAAATCATTAGCACCAAACTTCAACTTAATCCCAGCAAATCCCTAAATATAATATGTATCTACTTACCCCTTGGTAACAACATCACCACTCTGGAAGGTATCCTTGCTGAACTCTCCACAAAAATTCCCCAAGAGACAATAAATCTTGGAGACTTTAATATAGACTGGAAGGACTGCTCTATTGAATCACTAATCTCCCATATTAACCTTAATGGCTTCTCACAAACAAGTAACTTCCCAACCAGAATTAATAAACCCAATAACAAACAATCCATCCTAGACTGGATTCTAATAAATAATCACCAACAGCTCTATAATGTAGGGACCCTCCCTGATGATGTAAGCGACCATTCTCTCACTTACATAATTAGGCAAAGGTCGAGCTCACACAACCCAACCATATATAAAACAATAAGAAGCAACAGAAACTTTAACCCCAATAACTTCCAAGCTGAACTAAAAGAAGGTGATTGGTCACCTATAAAATACCTCCCACTTGACGAAGCAACAAACTACTTTAACTCAAAATTCTTAACAATCCTTAATCACCATGCACCAAAGCGTTCCATCAAAATTAAATCTAAACTCACCCCATGGCTTACAGAGAAAATCAGGCAGAAAATTCAACAGAGAAATAAAGTTTGAGCACTATGGAGAACAACTAAAAACCCTGTAGACCAACAACAATTTAGACAAAAAAGAAATGAGACTAAGAAAGCTATACATGAAGATAAAAAATGTTTTACTTCCACCTCCAACAGAACAACCAAAATAATCCACAAAAGTTCTGGGCTAGCATAAACAAACTACTTCAACCAGGCCAGTCCGCAACACCACCCCCTATAGGATCAAATTCCTACAATCCAAAGCAAACTGCTAATGCTTTTAATACCTTCTTCACTGAGTCCATCCAAACACTTGCTAATCAACTAACAGCCAATAGCTCTGCCCTTCCAACCAATACTACTAACTCTCTCCCAACTCTAAATCTGCAACCTGTCCCAACTTCCCTCATCTGCAACCTCTTAAGTAAACTAAAACCTACTACCCCCTCAGCTGACCAGCTACCTGATGAATACCTGCAAAAGGCAGCCAAAGTCATAGCTTATCCTGTATCATTGCTGATAAATGGAACAATACAAGAAAGCACTATTCCCACCATCTGGAAAATCTCCTACATTATCCCCCCTACACAAGGATGGAAATTCCAGAGAATATTCTAAGTATCGTCCCATAGCACTACGTTCCCCATTAGCTAAAATAATGGAAAAGTGCATCCACAGACAGTTACTAGACCACCTACTCTAGAACAATTTACTGGCTAAATCTCAACATGGCTTCAGGCCTTTCCACAGTACAACAACTGCACTCCTATCCTTCACTGACAGCATCAATAAAAACCGTAATAACAATCTTCTCTCTTCAGCACTTTTCATTGACCTTTCAAAAGCATTGAACATGGTTAACTACCACTTACTTCTCAATATTCTAAAATCCTTCTCTCTGGACACAAAGACTATAAAATGGTTCCAGTCCTACCTTGATAATAGACAGCAGGCAGTGCTATGGGACATTAACCTCTCATCCCATCTCCCAGTTACCCTAGGTGTTCCTCAGGGCTCTATATTGGGCCCCCTCCTTTTCTCAATATTTATCGATGACCTCAACCTAGCTATTCCTTTAACTAACTGTGTACAATACGCAGATGATTCAACAATAATTTGCTCAGCTAAATCTCAATCCCAACTACAGACTCTAACTCAGACAATGTTCAATAAAACAGAAAATTGATTTCTACAATGCTGCCTCCTCTTGAACCCCAAAAAACCAAACTTCTCCTCTTCACTCCTACCCGTAAGTCATTCCCAATGAACTTTTCAGTCTTATACAATAATAGTACACTCATATCTCCTGATCCAACAACTAAACTTCTAGGGGTAACCATTGATAACAACCTGAACTTTGAAACCCATATCAACAATATCATAAAAACTGTCAACAGGAAACTAGGCTCCCTCTATAGGATAAAACTCTTTCTCTCCCCACTAGCCAGAACCACTATTGCCTATTCCCACTTTATCTCCACACTTCTCTATGCTTCTTCCATATATACTAACTTGTCAAAAAATAACCTTAACAAGCTAGCCAACGCTTACAATAGCATTGCCAGATTTGCTACTGCTTCCTCCTTTAGGACCCATCACTGCCATAACCTGAAACAATTAGGCTGGTTAGAACTTCTGAATCAGATTCACTTTAAACAACTCACTATTGCGCACAAAACCCTTTTCCAATCTACCAATACCCCAATACTTGCTAGTCTATCTACCCAATATAAGAACCTTTCAACTTTACGCTCATCTAATAAACTACTAGTATCAACATGTAAATTTAATAACATGGCAGGAGATGCTCTGTTCTCAAATGCAGTTGGAATGTATTGGAACCAACTCCCCCATGAACTTACATCACTGTCTTCATTTACACTTTTTAAACACAATCTGAAACTCTATCTTAAAACCCATTGGTTATGTCCCTGTACAGATCCAGACTAATCTCATACTATATCCCAAATACCCTCTCTTAAGACCTAATTCCTGCTCTGTGTCTTTTTAGATCAAGGCTTATCCTTGGCAAAAACATATCTTATCCTAATAGAGATGATTTAAAATACCTAGTTAAATTCTTCTGCATATAATTCTGAAGTATCCTACCTAAGGCAGGCAACAAGTATTGTTTAAACTGTGAGCATTGCTGAACTGTTGAAATTTGAAGTATGTTTTTGTTTAACAATTACTTTCTAGTTACTAATGAAGTCTTGTACATAAAGTCTAAAATATCTTATCTAATGCTTGTAACATTTTTTTGTATAAACTGTGAAGATTCCTGAACTGTTTAAAATTTGTAGTATTTAACTGTATAACAACTAGTACCTGTATGTTAGTAGTCTAGTAATCTCCTGGAGATTATGGCCCCTGGAGTCTACTAAAAATGGACATAAATCCATTTAGACTATCCTGGTCAACAAATGTAAAATAAAATAAATAAAATAAATAAATATACTTAAATTCTTCTCCTTTTTACAAATCCCTATTAAAACTTTATTTAGCAACAAATAATCCTTTGTTCCATATGACTTTCTTTTGTTATAGTTTTGGTCTATCACTATAACTGATTTTTTTTTCTAAATTGCTATAAACTCTGTCTGCATCAAACCCAGTATATAATTTGCATATTGTTTGAAGGTAAGTTATTGGTCTGTAGTTTTTAGGATGGCTTGCAGTTTCACTCTTAAGGATGAGTATCATTTTTCCTGTTGTTAACCAGGTTGGTGTCTATTTGGGATGTGCATAATATGTAATTCTTACTTATGGTTAAATTGTTGTTTAAAGATGTTAGCATAGTCATCAAATCAATGTTTCTCATGTAGTACATGAGGTGGCTCCTCCAAACTCAGCTGTCTAGTAGCTGGCCATAGACCATCAACTTAATGAAACTTAAGTGGATCATCAATCTTCTCCAGAACCATTTCCTTAATCAGCCGTTTACCCTTATGTCTCAGTTTTGAAACTATATGTACAAT
The DNA here is from genome assembly GCF_019279795.1 of Protopterus annectens. Taxonomy (NCBI): domain Eukaryota; kingdom Metazoa; phylum Chordata; order Ceratodontiformes; family Protopteridae; genus Protopterus; species Protopterus annectens. Next base: position 479,009,022 of record NC_056735.1, read on the forward strand.
GGGTTTATATCACTTAATCAAAATACGCATTTGTCGAATACTTATTCATCGAACATTAATCAGCAAAACTCATTTCAGCGAACTCTGGACTTTTTACTAGGGTTAGGAACCACTTGCCCACCAGCAATCTGGAGCAGACACTGCACTAAATCAAAGCCACCCAAGTGGGGCCTGCATCCCACACAACCTCCTCAACTATATATACCAACTCTGAGATTGCACTACAGTGGAGAAAAGGGGAACGTTGCGGTGATGGCCCAGTGCTTCCTAACCCTGGGAAAAAGTCTGGAGTTCGCTGAAATGAATTTCCCTAATTAATGCTCAATGAATACGTATTTGATGAATACATATTTCGATTAAATGATATAGACCTGTGTAAAACTGACTATTTGCCATCACGTACTCCAGTCCACCTGTGGCTGACTGACTAAATACTTGCAACAGAAAAGTATATTTTGTTAGTTACCAAGACAACAAAAGAGAAAAAAAGCTTGCTTTTGTGCTGAGGAAGAAAGATAAATCCGTCGGCTACAAAAAAGGAAATAATTTTGTTCTCATTCTAGGAGTAGCTAGAGACCTATGAGATATTAAGGTTGGAATTAAGGAAGGCAAGGAAAATATGAATAAAATGTATTAACTTTTACTAAGGACAATTGTTTCCATTTAATCTGTAACTAGCGGGGGGAGAAGGGGGCAGCTGCCAAAGCTACAAGCTCTTTGGAGGAATGATGGGCACTATAGGAGTGTTGCCAATTAATCCCTGCAACGTAGTACAGGTACAAAAACCAATAGTCAATTAAACAGCCATAGTTAACAAAGAGGCTGCTTAAATGATTTGAATGACTACCTGCTGTGTGTGTGTGTGTGTGTGTGTGTGTGTGTGTGTGTGTGTGTGTGTGTGTGTGTGTGTGTGTTAGCAATAATAGTACAAAGCTAGTACAGCTTCTTACTACAATTTCTGCATGAAAGATAAGGAAAAAGAGCTAATATGTATCAACATTGGTCTTTGCCTAAATATTTTTTTTTTTGTGAAGCTGGGGAACACTGATTTTGGGTTTCCCCAGAGTGCTAATTGCTCCTGCTATAGCTTAGCCTCCTATAAACATACCAGGAGGTTTCACAGAGCTGTCATAAAGTACTATATTAGTAAAGAGATTAAAAAAAGAAACATCTCATTTTGAACTTGATTCAAACTTTTACTATTTCTGAACTAGACTGCTCAGGAACTGCATGTCCAATAATAAAGCATGAGTGGGTAAAGAAAGGATTAGACAACATTAGGTAAAGATGTGCTACAGGTTCTGATAAGATCAATGGACACTTTGACAGCCTGTCTGTTATTTTTATTCCAAAAAAAATACATTATGCCTACACCCCAAAGATTAAAAAAAGCTATAACTACTTATTTAAGGGTGAAGATGCAGGAAGCTCAGTTAGTTACAGACCCATACTCTTAACAAGCATAGTTGGAAAAAGTTTTGAAATTGCACTTTTAAGGGTTTCAATTGAATACTCCATATAATATTAGATATTCAATCAACAAAGATTCATAGATTCATAGAAACTCAAAAGCCACTGAATCTTATAAACATTCACACCTTGCCAGTGTCCTACCTCATGGCACATTCCTTTTCTTTAGGAGGGTCATACCAGATAATCCCAGACTGTATCTGTGAACATCCTATTCAGCCTTCTAGGTTATGTTTAAAAGAATATACTGATGGCACTTAACATGCAGGAAAAAATTATTACAGAGGTTTAGGAGGTGCTGGGTTCTAAACCTGCCCCCCCCAGAATGTTTTATTTATCTGTTGTTGAAGATTTAGGTCCTTAAATGGAGTATTGGTGGAGATATCAAACTTGCAGATATAGAAGAGGTCCACAACAACCATGTCTGTAATGATCTGGTGAGATCAAGATCCTGATTCAAAAGTCTCTAAGAAAATGAATAAAGGAACAAAGATTCCAGCCTCTCTTGCTAGCTCAGGAAATTTAGTGCTTTGATATTTTTAATTAGGACCCTTTGGAGTCTTTCTAATTGTTTTATATGTTTAGTGAGATACATCCCAAAGGGGGTATTGTACTAAATAATTAATCTAATCAACGAGTGTAAGGGAGTGATTACCTCTTCTGATGATATTCCTTTGGTAATTAGCTATGCTAAATAAAAGGACTTCCTGAGAGCTATTGTAACATGAGGATTAAAACGGAGATAGTTATCAACCCAAGTTCTTAGGTACTTACTGCACTTTCATTTTGCAATGGCATGTTGTCAATACAATACGATTAGGAGAGGGGTTGCCCACCAAAAAGAGAAGATGCTACACTTTTTAGCATTTAGTTTGAGCTCATTTTTAGTACTCAAAGATTTTATGAGGGGAAAGCTCATTCCATAGGGTTCAGCTGTCAAAGGGTGACTTATGAACTCCCTCCCATTTGCAATGGTCTGAAAACTTTGCTAACCCGAGGCCTTGGCTCTCTGATGGTACATCTAAAAAGTAAATGCTAAGAAAGGACAGGTCACAACAGTGAGCCCCATGGGACACCACTGGTCACTTTTGTACCTCCTGATGGGGCACTTGCAACTTGCACTTTGTGGGATCTGTCCTTCAGCCAGTCTGCTATATATCTTACCACATCATCATCACCATCATCATCATCATCAAGAACCCACTTCTTCCCATTTTTAGATGGTTCAGGGTATCACAACAACTGTTGCCATCTCTCTTGATTCAATGCCACTCTCCTATCATCTTTGACAGTCATGCCTGGCTGCCACAGGTCTTCATTTATGCAATACAGCCATTTCTGTGCTAGATGCCCTCTGTTCATCTTGCCTTCATCCTGTCTGTCCCCAGATCTCCTTAACCAGATTGTCTTCTGCTTTCCTGCACATGTGCCTGAACCACCATAATCTGTTCTCTTTGAACTTCTCTGCAAGTGGAGCTACTTGGCCTTCTGATCTAATGTCTCCATTTCTTAATCAGTCCCAATGTGTGTATCCTACCACCCATCTCAGGCATTTCATCTCCATCACCTACAGCTTCCTCAGCTGCACTGCCATCACTGCCTAGGTTTCTGCACCATACAGTAGTACTGGTCGGTCCACTGTTTTCTATTACCCTACTTCCCTACTTTTCATCTTCTATGGCATTCTAAAACCAGAAAAACAAGAAACCACGGACTTGACCGACAGAAGTTTAATTAGAAAATAAACAAAAATCACGAAAAAATCAGATATCAGATAAGCGCTTTCGTTTAGCGCCTGCCAAACTTTTTCTGGTTCTATGGCATTCTTCTGTCATACAGTACCCCCTGACACTCTGTACAAGTTGGCTGCAGCCCTTCTGACTCTAGCTTTGACCTCCCTTCTTCTCATCCATACTTCCCTGGTACTTGAAGATGTTAACTTGTTCCACTATTTTCCCTTCTTTCTCAGTTCTTAGCTTCTTCTGATTTCCCTGATTTGCTTCCACTACAACTGTCTTATCTGTGCTCGGTTTCATCCCATTTGCATTCTGCTTCACATTCTACTTGCCTATCCTTCGCTGAAGTTCTTGTTCAGAGTTATGCCACATAATTTGTGTACAGCAACTTTGCTAATCTCCTCTGACTTATTTGCTAATGTAGTCCATCCTTGGTATGAACAGAAGAGGTATTAGACTTGAACCCTGATACACACCCACTTCCACTGTGAACTCCTCTGTGAGTCTGAACACTGTACTTGTGTCATTTGGTCCTTTTACATAGCCTGAGCTAATTCTACAAGTATTTCTAGGACTTCAAGCCATTGCAGGACTGCCCAAATCAGCTTTTTTAGCAGCCTATCATATCCTTTCTCCAAATCTAGGAATGTCCAGTTGGACTTGTTCCTCATTATTTGCTTCTTCTTAACTATCTGTCTTACTGCAAACATTAGGTAGGTTATGCTGCATCCTGATCTAAATCTGAAATGCTCCCATATTACTTTCTATTAATCTGCATATTTGTTTATCAATCACCCTCTCCACAACATTCATAAAATGTGAGAGGAGTTTGATGCCCTTAGTTGTTGGTCTTCTACACTGGCACTAGAATGCTTATTCTTCAGTTACCTGGGATATGCCTTTCTCTCCATACTGCTATGATTACCCTCAGGAGATGTAACTCACTCTACATTCTAGATCATATCTGCTGTGTCCTCATCTGAGCCTGGGGCTTTCCCTGAGTTTACTTTTTCTAGAGTGGGCTTCTTTTCTTCTTTCGTTATAGGTTGTGAGTGGGGAAGTACAGCTTCTTTTGGGTTTTCTTCATTCAGAATCTGCTGGAAGAAATTCTTCTGTCTGACTTTGATGTCCTACAGACTCATGAGCAGATTGCTGCTGACATTTCTTATGAGAGGTGTCTGATTACTATCTTCTTTATCTTTCTGTCTTTGCCTTGCAACTTGATAGAGTTTCTGTGCGCCGTCTACTGAGTCACCTTCCAGAAACTGGTAGAGCACCGCTGTTTCCTTGTTCTTTGCTGTTGCAACTGCTCACTTAGCCTCTTTTTTAGTCAATCAGGATGCCTTCTTAGCCTGGTCCACATTTTCTATCTCCCATTTTTACCTGCACTCCTTCTTTCTTTTGATGACTTTCTGAATTTCTACATTTCACCACCAGCTTTCCTTATGCACCTTATTTCCATATCTACCTCATCTGCATATCTGCTCTATGGTCCTCACCTATGCAGTTTTGAGGCACTACCATTCTTCTTCAACTTCACCTATTTTCTCTTCTTCTTCTGACATGCTAGAGCTCTGAGTACTTCCTTAAATTAATGTGCTTTCTCTCCAGTCAAATTTCAGGTCTTGAGCCTAGCCTCTGTTGACCTTTGAGCTTTCTCTGACCAAAGACTGCAGCTGATTGTGTCTACCAATGGTTTATGCCATAAGCCAACTATTTCACTGGAAATAATTAAGCAATTATGAATTCTATCCCAGTCTCCTTTCCTTATTAAGAGGACATCTACCTCAGCTGCATGTTGGCCACTCTTGTATGTGATCTTGTGACTGTCTCTCTTGCTGAACCATGTTTTGGCTACATGCAAGCCATTTTCAAGACAGTATTATAGAATGACATCTTCTTTATTCATGTTGCCCCACCCATGTCACATATGGGTTGATTTTTAAAGCAATTAGCTTATGTACAATGCCAACAAGGGGATGGTGTTAAAGGCCTTGGCCAGATAAAGATATGAAACATGCACTGAGTAACCTAACCACTTGTCCACAGCTACCATAATTCTTTAAAAAATTCAACAAAGACATGATCTACACTTTACAAAATCAAACCACTGGGGTTTTAGGAAGGGAATGTTATACTCTAAAAACATGACAAATTTCTATATCCCCATAATATAAGCTTTTGAACAGAGGTTACCAGTAGATATAATGTTTCTATACTTGGTTAAATATTTTGATTCCATTCCTCACTGATCTGTATTCAATACAATGGTGCAATGAGTCATTAATTGATTAATCCTTTCATACCTAAATGGGCAGATACTGTTTGGGTAACAGGAAGGCATGTGTCGGTACTAAACAAAAAAGTTCTGATTATCTTACTGTATCAAGGGGAATCCTACATGTCTTTCTCTTGGGGCTCTATCTGTTATTTTTTAAGCAACTATACTGCCTCTAATTTAGCGTGAGTTGAAAAAAATTTAAGATGATGTTAAAGTCATTGCTTCACTACATTCAACCATGAAACATTATGGTCTGCAATCTTACTAAGATACCTTATACAGGTGGGTAGGCAGTCACTACATATCTTTTAATAGTGCATTTTGGGACTACACACCAGTGATATATGTATGCAATCAACTGTGACTTTTTGTTAGCCTGTATTACTTTCAAAGACCTAAGTGTTATGAATGATAAACAGTTAAAGTATGATACTAATGTCAAAATAATAATTAGAAGGTTATTTTGTACAGTTAGGATTATTTTAAGGAGTGTTACGCTGAGACATCAATACCATTATACAAAAGACTGCAGACTGAAAGATGCTCTGCCTTTTGGTCTTATACAATAACTGACATTAAGAAATTGGATTGGATTCAGAGATATTACTCAAGGCAAGTTACTCAAGTCCCATATTTCTGTTATAGTGAAAGACTCAAGAAATTAAAACTATACATGGTTTATTACTGAATACTTTAAGTTGATTTAACTTGTGCATTTAAAAACTCAAAGAATGCCAGCATTACAGAAACACTACACCACACGATGGTAGACTATGCAAGATGTACCAAAAACAAATGGTCATGCTTGAAAACAGAAATTTTTAATACTATCATCAAGGGCAAAGAAATTTACTACCACAAATTGCATGATCTAACTCGGTAAAAGTATTTAATGCAGGTATTTACAGCCCTGGTCAAGAAATGATGGTAAAATGCTCTTATGTGACCTTAACTTGACTTTAACTTTAACTTGACTTAACTTTAACTTGACTTTTGACTTAACTTTAGCTTGAGCTCATACATAACATTATACCACTGCAAAACTGTAAACACATAGCTGTCTTTTATGAATAGGGTATACCAGTGGCACTGTTCTGTAGTTGTCATCACTGACCCATTTCATGAACTGAAAACAGCTTCTAAGGGCTATGATCCATAATTAGTTCAACCTTCCTCCATACAGATAAAGGTTGATTTTTTTGTACTTTCATAACAGGCTGGGGCTTTTCTAACTGTACAGGCATAGTTACATTCATCTTCGGACAATAACTTTAAAGCAAACAGTATGGGCCTCTTAATGACATCCTGGTAGCTGCATAACAGAGCAGCAATAATTTTATAAGCATTGCATGCCAGCCTAATTAGCAAAAAATTATTAAATGGGGTAGTACATTGACAGACGTAATGAACTCTGAATTTCTTGAAAGTGTTTTTACAGTTTTCTATTCTTTTCACTCAAATCCATTTGAAGTAGTTTCAAAAGTTCTTGTAAGAAATTTAATGTGGTACAGTAGTTTACTATTTCTAAATATGACTCCTAATACAATACAAATCACCTTGACCACAAATACAGTACATTCTCAGACTCTAAAACCTCTTAAGACAGCCTTCTCTTAAACCTCTTAAGACAACTTCACACTTCTTAAGACAAAAGTGGCAAACTTCATGACACCCATGCAGATGGACAATAGAGGTACGACTGCTGATTCCTACACAAATGCACTTTATAAGCACTTACATGAGTGCATGGATCATGCTATCCCTAATGGAACCAAGATGCTATCCTCCAAAAACAGGAAGCTAATCTGGTGGTCCTCTGCCATAAACAAACTCTACAACAGAAGAAAGAAACTGTTGCAAAAAAGAGTAAAATCCCATGAATGGAGGAACTCCCTGGTCAACTCAGTAAGAAGCTGAAATCCCTCATAAAATCCTCCAAAGCTAGTTACGAAAACAAAATTGCCACTGACTCTAAAGACAACCACAAAGCATTCTATAGCTATGTCAAGAATCTCAATGGCAACACTCAGATCTGCTCTGAGTTACAGCACATTGGCACTAAATATACAGAACCAATTGATATTGCCAACATCCTGGCAGATAGGTTCAGTGCTAACTTTACCCCCCTCTTACCCCCTAGAGGGCCCATCTCTATACCGGAAAAATGCAGGCTGGACAGGTAAAAAACACACTCTCCAAAGCCAAGAACACATCATCCATGGGACCTGACAATATCTCAGGCTGCGTTCTACACAAACTACAGAATGAACTGGCACCCTACATAAGTACCATGTTCAATCATAGCCTCATCTCAGGCTTTGTGCCCACTGAATGGCGCACTGTGAAGGTTATCCCACTCCACAAAGGGGGAGCCACAACAGACCCTGGGAACTACTGCCCCATTAGCCTGACGAGCCTGGTCTGCAAGGCCATGGAACGTATCATCATGGAACTCATAAACAAAGACATTGGTAGTCTCCAAACTCTGGATCCTACCCACTTCGGGTTTGTAAAAGGCAGATCATGTCTCCTAAACCTGATTGACTTCTTTGAAGCAGTCATCAAAGCCATAGATGAGGGTAAGGTGGTTCACACAGCTTATCTAGATCTCGCCAAGACTTTCGACACCTTAACCCTCTCTGGAATTATAAATAAGTTCACTAAACTAGGTAAAAATCCCTATGTCACAAGATGGCTTGCAAACTGGCTCATGGACAGAACCCACACTGTGAAAGTAGCAGACTCCAAATCCGACTTCAGACCTGTGACAAGTGGAGTATCACAGGGTTCAGTCCTGGGTCCTCTCCTGTTTGGTATCTACTTCTCTGAAGTACAGGCTAACACAGAAGGTCTTTGGCTAACAAAGTTTGCAGATGACTGCAAACTAGGAGCCATAATCGAAACTCCTAACGATGTGGACATCCCACAAAAGGGCCTCACCGAAATGCTTGGTGTCAAAGCCATGGCCTGAAGCTCAATGCCAAAAAGTGTATTGTCATCCCCTTTGGTAAAAACTCTGTACCCATGAACTACCACATAAGTGATAGTCTACTTAATGCTGAAAGTGTAATAAGAGACCTTGGGACACAGGTGGACAGTAATCTCTCCTTTGATAATCACATCACCACAGTGGTCAGGAAATCCTTTTATGTGGCTCACCTCATCACAAAAGATTTCTCATCCAGAAAAAAAGAGGTCACTGTTCCCCTCTACTCATCACTCATTAGACCCATTATAGAGTACAACGTCCCTTTTGGTATGTACCTCACAAGACATCTACAACAACTGGAAAGGCCACAGAAATACCTCACAAAGAGGATTACTGGCCTCAAACAGATGCCCTATGCAGACCGTCTCAAAAAACTCCAGCTTTACTCCATCACATATCGCCTACTCAGAGGCGATCTCTGCCTTACATACAAAGCTATGTCAAACCCAGAGCTGTTGGACATGCTCCACTTAAAGAAATCCCAATCCCTCTGAGCTACACACTCTAGGGAACTTAAACCTTGTCACCACAATAAACAGAACATGCTGGAGGGATAGAGTCCTGTCCCAGAGACTTCCCATACTCGGGAACAGACTACCTATCTATGTCAAATAGAGCTCCTCATTAGCACTCTTCAAGAAAAATCTTGATGATTGGATGGGAAATAGGAAATTCACCCCAGGGATCACTTCTGTGGCTCTGCTCGACAGGGGCACAGGAAAATAATTTTCTTGGGTGGCGAAAACCAGGGTACCTTTTTGCCTAGGCGTGTATAGGCCCAAGGGCTAATAGCCTAGTGCTTACTTGTGAACCTATGAACCTTTACTTTGTGGCATGAATTGTCCATGTATAGAAATCTATAGATATACATGTGTGTGTGTGTGTGTGTGTGTGTGTGTGTGTGTGTGTGTGTGTGTGTGTGTGTGTGTGTGTGTGTGTGTGTGTGTGTGTGTGTGTGTGTGTGTGTGTGTGTGTGTGTGTGTGTGTGTGTGTGTGTGTGTGTGTCTGTATATATATATTTGTCATTCATGTGCCCATAGCATGCCATTCCATATTTTAATAAATTCTCTCTTGTCTTTGTAAGTTCATATTTTTCAGTATGTGAGGGATAGAACTTATATGTGTTTTAATGTTAGTTATCAGCATAGCATCTTAGTGACCTTATGGATTAGGAATTCCTTGGAATACTTGGTCCACTGTTTTCTGACGAGGAGCAGGCACAGATTTCACTGTACAGTTCAGAATAGTGGTTTGACTTTTTTTCTCCAACATTGAATCTGCCTGATGGTTCAACCATCTTTATCCACACTGTTCATTCATTCTAACAAATATGAAAAACAGGCATCCTGGACTAGATAGCAGTCCTATGTCTCATTCATTCCTGTCCTGGTGGTTTAATTAGCCCATTAATTCTCTCTCTCTATGGCAAGAGTTGGGTAGTAGACTGGAGGCCATTTGTCATCTACAGTGGAACTGCCTACTAACCATCTCTTTCCTAGAGCTCTTTCAAGCTCCACTAAGTGAACTTACTCTTTTCCTTTGTCATTCTGCACCAGCCCTTTGACCTTATTTTTCCTTAAGGTGCTCCTCTAGGGATTGAAGAAGCTGCCTGTCCTTTACCAAAAAAACGGTCTTCAGGTGAGCAACCATCAGACCATACCATTGTTCATATTCATTGTGCAGTTATATATTGCCACTACTTTAGAGAACAAGGAAACAAAGAAAAAAAAGATGATAAACAAAGAATCATACAGATGACAAGTGCTGGACAGGAAAGCACATATGTTACAACTGAATGTAGATGATTTAGAAAACAGAAGTCAGTGGTGTAATGTATGAATTATTGCTGTACCTGAAATTGTGAATACTTAGGAATTACTGGAATTTGTGGACAGTATGATCAGAGATAGAGCTGAAACTTGTATCTAAATTTGTTTTCAGAATAGCAAGGTTTCCCAGGGAAGAACAAAATCAGATTCTGAAATTCCAAGAGATGTGCTTATAACCCTTAAGTGTTTTTTTTCCTTCTACTACCCGGGCGACTGTCCAATCTAGCTAAACGGCAGGTATTTCTGCTTCTTGAACTGTTTTAAACTGTTTAAAGTTGTTTTTGCACCTGCACTTTTAAAGTTTGTCCTGTTTGTTGCATATACCTGTTGAGGCTACACACTCAAGTGCGCTAGCCTGTGTTACATATTTATTGCATTTTCCTGCTGTTTGTTGCAAAAAAGAAAAAAAAAATTATCCTCGTTTCCCATCTTTCCTGACCTAGAGAAGTCCAAATACAGGCTTTGCTGTATTCTGGACTTTTGGAAAGTTCCTGTGTTGCCCATTTCCTTTCTTGGATAAAGGGAGGCTTCTTTGTTCACCAGTGGCAGTGGGGAGCTTAGAGCAGCCTATCTATCCCTGGAGGAGTGTTCCCAGCACAAGAATCTGGTAGTCTATTGGCCATTTTGGGCCAATTTCTAGCTCTTTCAAGTCCCCCTGTATAAAACCCGCTTTGGCGCAGTTTTTGAGCTTGTTACTACTCAGCCAAGCTCCTCGTGGTCCTGCAGAGTGGTGCTAGCAGAAGAGAGGCTATAAGAGCGACTGCTAACCTGATAAAAGTGTTTTTTGTTTCCTGCTACTACCTGGGCGACTGTCCGATCTAGCTAAACTGCAAGTATTTCTTCTTCTTGAACTGTTTTAAACTGTTTAAAGTTGTTTTTGCACCTGCACTTTTAAAGTTTGTCCTGTTTGTTGCATTTACCTATTGATGCTGCATACTCAAGTGTGCTAGCCTGTGTTACATATTTATTGCATTTTCCTTCTGTTTGTTGCATAGACCTACCACAACAGCAAACCAAACACATAAACACACAAAAACATACTCGGAGGCTCTAAATAATCTGCCTAAGCAGCAGAGACCTCCAAAGCAGACACCCAAGCAACCGCTACCCCAAAACAAAACACGTGCAACACACAGCCAGTGTCAGTGTGCCGAACAGTCACAGCCCTTAAGGCTAAACAAAACACCTGATACACTTGTAATAGGTGACTCTATCATCAGGCACACTGACGTCCCGCTCACCAGGCTGAACAAGGAGAAGGTCACGGTGAGCTGCCTGTCTGGCGCTAGGATAACACAAGCACTCAGGTCACTCCAAGGCAAGTACAAATATGACTCAGTCATTGTCCATGCTCGTGTGAATGACCTGAGACGTACCTCCCTGGACTACATGAAAAGAGACATAGAGGAGCTCTCTGAGCATGTAGCCCAGGCCGGTATGACCCTGACCTTGAGTAGAATCTTACCCTCACTAAGAATGATGCCACAATATGAAGACAAGATAATCAATTTCAACAATTGGCTTAAGTATTGGTGTCATTCAAAGGGGATCCAATGCCTGTCAGCCTGGGATGACATGCTCGACAAGCCACAATGCTTCGCTAGGGACAGCTTGCACCTGTCACCCCTGGGCTTTCGGATATTGGCAAAGGCTATTGCCACCCCCATAGTGCCTTTTTTAAGCAAGGCTCAAAAGACAAACCCACCTCCATAGGTACCACAAGGGATAAGAAACTAAGAGTAATGCTACTCAATGCCAGAAGTCTAAACCTCAAGATGCATGCACTCGAAACTCTCCTTAGCATGGAGAACATCGATATCTGTGCAGTAACAGAAACCTGGTTCAAGGCTCCCGAGAGCACCCCAGCACTACCAGGTTATACCTCATACCATGCTTTTCGGCCCCAAAACTTGGACCGAACCACAAAAGAAGGGGGAGTATCAATATTCATCAAAGATACCCACACCTCCAGGTTGGTGGCACAGCACAAAGCATCACAGACTATCCATGTGCAACTAATAGTGGGTAAAACTGCCTTCCAGTTTACAGCCTGCTACAGACCACCCTCCCAAACCCAGGAACCCCACTCGGCCTTCCTGAGAACACTGGAAAATATGAAGGTCTCTCCAAACACCATTATATTGGGCAACTTCAACTACCCAAACAGAATGGGAGCATTACTCTAGCTCCAACACCCTAGCCCAAAGGTTCCTAGAATTTATAAACTCAAATGCTATGGAACAACTTGTTACCACTCCCACAAGAGGGGAAAACATACTGGACCTGATCATCACCAACATGGGGGCTCTATGCTCCAGACCAGAAGTGTATCCCTCACTGGTAAGATCAGACCATAAACTAATCTCACTGGATATTCACATCCCAACCCCCACCCCCTGCCCAGAAAACCACAGTGAAAAACTTCTCTAAAGCAAATTTCACACTCCTCAAAACCGAGGTGGAATCCTTCAAAGCCCCCAGGCCTGTGGAAAAAACGACCCAGACCGCAGAATCCTTTATAAACGCATTCTATGAACACCTTCAGGATTGCATGGATCATGCAATCCCAAATAAAACCAAGACCCAATCCTCCAAAGGCAGGCGTCCTGTCTGGTGGACCCCAGCCATAAACAAACTATACAACAGAAGGAGGAAGCTACTACATGATGGAGCAAAATCCCAAAAAGGGAAGGCATCTCTGATCAGTATTAGCAAAAAACTACGGGCACTCATAAAATCGTCTAAGGCCAGCTTTGAGAGAAAAATTGCACAGGACACTAAGGATAATCACAAGGCTTTCTTTAGTTATGTTAGGAACCTGGGTGGGAATTCCCAGATATGCTCAGAATTAGTCCAAAATGGCAAAAAATACACCGAACCCACAGACATTGCCAACACCCTAGCTGACAGGTTCAGTGCAAACTCCCCCCCCCCATCAAAAGGGCAAATATCTATCCCAGCAGAGTGCTGCCCCCCTGACATCTCAGATGCTCAGGTAAGAGCTGCCCTCTCCAAAGCAAAAAACACAGCATCAATGGGACCAGACGGTGTCCCGGGCTGCGTACTACAGGAACTCCAAGAAGAGCTAAACCCAAACATAAAACTACTGTTCAATCTCAGCCTTAGTACAGGATATGTACCCAAAGAGTGGCATACAGCAACAGTGGTCCCTCTCCACAAAGGTGGTGCCTCAAAGGATCCTGGAAACTCCCAAAGAGTGGCATACAGCAACAGTGGTCCCTCGCCACAAAGGTGGTGCCTCAAAGGATCCTGGAAACTATCGCCCCATAAGCCTGACTAGCTTGGTCTGCAAAGCTATGGAAAGGATCATCATGGATCTCATAAATAAAGATATTGGGGACCTACAGACACTGGATCCTACCCAGTTCGGCTTTGTTAAGGGCAGATCCTGCCTCTTAAACCTGGTCGATTTCTTTGAAACAGTCACCAAGGTCATTGACGAGGGGAAGGTGGTCCACACAGCCTACCTGGACCTCGCAAAAGCCTTCGATACAATACCCCACTTGGGCATTATAGATAAGCTCACCAGCTTAAATATAAACCCCTATGTCACTAGATGGGTTGCAAACTGGCTCAAGGACAGAACCCACATGGTTAGAATTGCTGGAGCCATGTCAGACTCCAAACCAGTTACAAGTGGCGTCCCACAAGGCTCAGTCCTGGGACCTCTTTGTTCAGTATATATTTCTCGGAGGTACAGGCCAACACGGAAGGACTGTGGCTGACCAAGTTCGCAGATGACTGCAAACTAGGCGCCATAATTGACTCTCCAGCCGACACAAGCATCCTACAAAAGGGCCTCATAGAAACAGACAACTGGTGCCAGAGCCATGGCCTCAAGCTAAATGCCAAAAAGTGTATAGTCATCCCCTTTGGCAAAAACAAAGTGCCCACAAATTACCACATAGGTGGTAATCCATTAAGTACGGAAGAAGTAATTAGGAACCTGGGGACCCAAGCTGATAGCGATCTCTGATTTGATATATAAATGCATATGTGTGTGTGTATGCACCTACTGCTAATGACCCAATATTTTGAGGAAAGAGGTAATAGATGAGGGGGGGGATACATAAGTGATAGGGGAGACATTAATGTTATGCTGAGCTCAGACCTGGATAGTCTACATAGAGAAAAGAAATACATGTTACAGATCAAGAGTGGTTGAAGGTAAAAGAAAGAACAAGATTTAGTAGACATATGGAGATAAACACAAATTAAAAAGATAGCATCCATCTTTTCTACAGGGATAGGAGTTCAGGGCAGCAGGACAGCTTATTTTCTCATAAGCAGGGAAAATCAGACAAGAATGAGGCAAATTATAATATTAGATCAATATATTTCAGACCATGCTCCTTTGGCTTTGTCAATAATTGAGCAGAAAAAGCAAGACAGATTATGTACATGGAGATGGGCTTCGTATACCCAGAAGACTGAAGGACAGAAGAAGATGTTTACAGATAGAATACATATACTGTTACTGAAAAGCAACCTTGAGAAGGATGCTCTGCATGTTTTATGGTGGCAGGGGGTAAAAGTAGCTTTGGGTTTTGTTTAATGGTGACAGAAGTGAAGAACAGGCAAACACAAGCTAATATAGTGTTGGGGAAGTAAATTACAAGAGTTACATCATCTAATATCATGAAATGCCAGTAATTTGCCCTCTCAGATTAAGGAACTATATAATTTAAAGGAGAAGCTTGTTCAGTTAACAATACAGCAGTTAAAAGCAGAATGCATAAGCCAAAATTACTTTTGGTGGCTGCAAGGATAGAGAGGTGTGAAGCATATATGTGTATGTAAAGAGAAACACAGACAGCAGGTAGCGGACAGTGTACAGGATAAAGATGAACGGATGCTAGACTCACCCAATCAAATAAGGAAGGCATTTAGACTACATTTTAAGGAATATATCAGAAACATGAGGTGGTACACATGGAAATATGTTTTCAAAGTCCATTGTATAGAAAGGAGATAGGCGAAGAGGGCCAGTTGAATTTAAATGCTCCTATTACATCACATGAGATCCAGATAGCTATACATGACATAAAGAGAGGGAAAGTAGCAGGTCTGGATGGATTTATCCCCTTGAATTTTATACGTGGAGAACAAAGAAGTTTCACTTATCTTATTACAGCACTGTAATCAAATCCGGAGGACAAAAATGAACCCAGTGGCATGAAACATGCTAGAATTATTCTAATACAGAAAAAGAAGGGAGATAGAAGAGACTTGGCTAATTACAGGCTGATCTCACTCTTGACTGAGCATAAAAAATGTTGACAAAAATCCTGGCAAAAAGGATGGATATGGTCTTACTCAAGATTTTAAAGCCAGAACAAAATGTGTTTAATTAAGAAAAGACAAAGATTATTGATAATTAACTGGAATATGGCTAGTATTCTTGGAAACCATCAAGTTGGATTTCATTAGGCTTGGGTAGTTTTATTTAATATTAGAAAAACTTTCAAAATGATACATTGGGGCTTTCTGTTTGAGGTATTGTAGAGAAAGGCTTTTGGAGATGTGTTCATTCAAGAGATGATGTGATTTAGGATAAACTCAGTTTTGATGTGAGTTTATGAGTCATTACGAAAGATGCAAAAAACTGGGGGTACGGCCAGGTTTCAACTGTCCACTGATTATTTTATTTTCATAATCAAAAACATGAATAAGACTTTAACAATAGTACTGGCCATATTTGACAGATGCATCAATGTATCGGGACTGGAAATTTAATGTAATATGACAGTGCCAGTCAGGGTGGGCAAAAGAAAAGGATGGGGAGCAACTGGTGAAACACAGGAGATGGAGTTTCCCAACTACTTATGTTTAGAGGTAGGCTATACTTAAGAGGGGACAGTTATAAGAAACATGGGGAATCTTTATTAGAAAATAAGGAAATTCTTTCAAAAGGGAGATGGTAGGACATATACAACATCTAGCAAAATAAACACTATCAAGATTATGATTCTCTTTCAGATATACAACATAGACCAGTCTGGTACAGTTTGACCACCATTTGGTGAAAACGGTCCAGGTCCTACTTAAAAAGTATGTTTGCAAAGTAAGCCAACATAGAATTCCAAGAAAGAAACTCCTAACCCTGCTCTCTGAGACAACACATGCCTTGATACATCTTTCTTTACAGACTGTATCATTTAATACCACAACGGATTAGGTTGCATAAAGACACAGGATTGTGTGTGTGTGTGTGTGGGGGGGGGGGGACTCTCTACAAAGCGAACTTATGGATAACACTTAGGGAAAACTGGGAGACAAGGATAAGCAACATTAGATATTTGCTGGAAATAGTCTATCTACAGCAGGATCTGGGATCAAGTAGATGTTAAAGATAGAATTCTTTGGTATGAGCAGGTAACATGGGAAGTAGCAGGCATACATAGATGGGAGCAATTAAGGGAGCTAGGTAAGCAAGACAATAGACAGGAGGGAAGAATCCTTCATCCCCAGGAATACAGAATTGTTCCCAGCTTAAGGATCAACTTCACTTTTAAAACACTGACTTATGTTGAATGTTCAAATACTGTACAGGAGGAAATACAAACAGGATCCGTGGAGCAAATGGAGAGCATGAAAAAGGTAGAGGTAGCTTAATATATAATGATGTTAGACAGCATAGAAGCACTGAAAGAAAAGCTAGACTACACAGGGTCTAGATGATTCAGGAAACTATTAGGAAAGCAGACAAGGCAATTAGAAAGTTATATGTGAAAATGACTTTCATCTTAGGAAATGGCCATATGTGAGGACCCTTCATTTGTGACATAACACACTGGATAAAGTAGCACTGTTCAGAGAATTTTCTAATTTGAAATGTTGAAGATGGAGAGCTGAAGATGAAGGAATGGTTCATCTGTTTTGGAAGTGTAAGAGAGCACAACAAAGATGGAGTCAACTCAAGTGTGGACTGAGATATTTGGTAAAACCTCAGCTTGGTTTTGGGAAGCACTGGGACTTGTTGTGGAGACACATACAGAAAGATGAATTAATGAGTGACTACGTACTCAAATGTTACTGACATTGTTACCAAAAACAAGTCGTAGCAATGGAATGGAATGGAGAACAATGCACTCTGTAAAAGTAGGGAGTTTGCATGCAGAGTGAAACTGATTTGAAAAGTTGAATAATATTATAAACTGAATGTTGTGGAAACCAAACCTAAAAGCTGACTACCTGTGATGATTTTTTTTATTATAATTTAAACAAAACTAAGGGGATATAAGCTATACTAGATGAATAACATTGTTCAGATTTGATAACTACATATGCAGAGGATAGATTTCTTAGTCATATGTAAATATCTGTTTAATGTTCAAATGTTGTTTAATTCCGTTAAGGTATATCATAGATTATATGTACATGTTGTAAAGTTGAATTTATTTCTGCTCTACTTCTTCATGCTCTTTGGTTTTGAAATTGAATACAGTGATATTAAAAAAGTAAATAAACTAGGAGATCATGAATGACATCAGTTATTTGGGAAGGTCAGAATTCTATTTTGCATAGGTACACAATGCTACTAATATTCTGCAAGGGGCAAATCAAATAGATTTGCCTATGGTAGGTATACATTCAAAAACAAGTATGATGCATCTAGTTTTTACAAGACTTCTTGTATTTGTAAGTGAACTCTTTTTACATTTAGATAATATCATATTATACCATAGTGTAAGTAAATTTTATATAATCATCACAAGTCCATGCTTTTTACTGGTTATATAAATGTTTCAGTGTGGAACTTTCCATATTACCTCAGTTAGAGCATGTACAATTAATTTACTCTTACTCTTTCAGTATTTTAAGTACCTGCTAATTGACCATATTCATAATGTCACTCAGACATACCCTTAACACACACATGCACATATTTTTACTTATGCTCAGTTCTCTATGAATAATCACAGGCACTGGCAGCTTCTAAATTATACTTGACAGTTATTCCTGGAAATCACTGTTACACTTTAAGGCCAATATAACAGAAAACCTACTTATTTTGTTAAATGGATGTTGGTAATGAAACTTAAAAGAACTGCAATTTGCTGTTGCTGGCTGCTACTGCAGCGTCTGCCTGTAGACACTACTTTACCTCCCCATGGGCAGCTCAGCTTAATGTTCATGTCCTAAGAATACTAACTATTCATTTACATATGTTAAGAACTCCTACAGTTTTGAAAAAAAATATTTTATTTAAAAAGTAAGTCACAGCAGCAATAACATCTGGTGGTAATGAAAGCTATGGTTCTCTTCTGACACTCTTCATCAAAGTTTTATTCTTCTACAGTCTGTATGAGTGATGAATGATATATTAGTTGTTCTAACTCTTTCTTAACCAACCATATTAATTCTTCACTACCCATGATGACTTTCCTGTCTGCTGTGAACTACAAAATCTACCTAATCTTAATTGGTTTTACTTGTTATTGTTAACTGTTATGATGTCTATCATCACTGGCATCTCAAAAAGATAGACTTTAATAGCTAACAAGAAATGTTAACATGAAACTGGCATCATTCTTTTTTAAAGTAACAGCATACATACATACATATTATCTATCTGTCTATCTACCTATCTATCTAATCAAGTCTCAATAACTCATTGGAAGCAGAAGTATAAAAATAGTTTTATATGAATTAAAATGAAAATATAGCCCATTTGGCTATCTACATTAAATTCCACAAGATATACACATTATGTACAGTGTAAGGTTTCTAGTCCTATGTAACTCCACCATACAAATGCAGTCCACAGAGCCATTCCAAGAGGAAGCTGCAAAATAAAGGTCACAACTGCAGGTCTTGACTGGCACTTCCAGTCAGTTCTACATCAAAAGTTTTCACCTAGACTTGCTTCATTTACTTATTTCAAATTGCATACCAGGGTCGATCACTGATCAAAGAATGAGCAGTTGCAGGTTCAGCCCAGAGAGACCACAATAAGTCCCTGCCAGACCATCTAGCTTAAGGAACCACGTGTCTTTGGCCAGAGACTATGCTCTGACCCACAGTGAACCTCCATCCTGATTTGGCTGCTTCAGGATATAACTTTTATACATAACTAATACCCACTGATTATCTCACTACACAATTTTCTAAATAGGTTGCTGTGAGAATTTTACATGCACATTTAAAGACATACATCATTTTCAAAATACAACTAGTTACTATAAATATATATATATATATATATATATATATATATATATATATATATATACTTAAAGTATACTTAAGATATAAACAATGCTATCATAAATACTAAATATTTCATCATCATCAACACCCTTTTTCCTCCTTTTTATACATAGGGTCTGGGTGTTGTATTAACTAATGCCACCTCTCCCGATTCAGGGTCCATACTCGTACCTTCTTCAACAGTCATGCCTGTCACTGGTCTTCTCTCATTAATGTATCTCCCTTTTTTCCAGATGTTCTTGTCTCTTCTTGCCTACTTTCTCCTCCCAGATCTTCGTCATCAAATAGTCTTCTGCTTTTCTGCACATGTACCCTAACAACAGTAGTCTGTTCTATTTGACCTTCTCTGCAAATGTAAATACTTTGGCTTCTGCTCTGATGTCATCATTTCTTCATCTCTCCCACAGTGTGCATCTTACCATTAATGTCAGGCACTTAAATTCCATCACCTCTAGCTTCCTCAGCTGCTCTGCCTTCAGTGTCCAGGTTTCTATACCATAAATAAGTACTGCTCAAACAAGATTTTTCTACACCTTAACCTTCTGCTTCTTTGGCATTCTTCCGTCAACACTATCTCTAATACTCTGTGCCAGTTGGCTGCAGCCCCTCTGATGTTAGCTTTGACTTCCTCATTTAGACTTCCCTTCTCCTCAGCTACTACTCCATGACACCTACAAATGTTAAAGAGTTTCACTATTTTTCCTTCTATCTCAATTTTCAGCTTCTTCTGATTTCCCCCATTTGCTGTCTTAACTGCCTTGTCTGTATTCAGTTTCATCATATGTGCCTTCAGGTTTGCATTCCATTCCCCTATTATTTGATGAAGTTCCTGGTCAGAGTCTGTTCATAATGCCACTTCATTTGCAAAGAGCTTTGTTGAACTGTCCCCTCTAAACTGTTTGCAAAAGTAGTCCATCACCAGTATGAACAGCATTAGACCCACTCCCACTTGGTACCCCTCACCGAGACCAAACACTATTTGAACTTGTGTCATTGGTTTTTTGTGCACCATCTGCACTAATTCTACCTATGTTTCTAGGACTTCTAGCCATCACAGAGCAGCCCAAAGCAGCTCTTTTGGGACCTTGTCATATTCTTTCCTCAAGTCTAAGCATACCCGGTTGGATTTTTTCTCATCTCCAGCTTCTTCTTCACTGTCTGTTTCACTGCCAACATTAGATCAATTGTGCTGGATCTTGATCTGTATAGAAATTGCTCATCTCCTATCTTACTTATTGCTACTATATGTATTCTTTTGTCATTCACCTTATCCAGCATTTTCATCCAATGCAATACTAGTCTGATACGTCTGTATTGTTGACAGTTGTTAATGTTTCCATTGTTCTTGCACACTGGCAATCGAACACTTATTCTCCACTTATTTGGGATATGTTTTTATTTCCTTTCCACTATGAGTACCCTCTGAAATTATTTTTCCTCTAATTCACCCAACATCTTGATCATATCTATCATGACCTTATCTGATCTTGCTGCTTTCTCTGACTTCATTTTCCTTAGTGCTGTTCTTACTTTTTCTAAGGTAGGTTCTTCTTCATCTTTCATAGGTTCATAGGTGACCCAAAGGTATTTATAAGCCTAACTGTGAGTACCCAGTATAATACTTGAGAAACCCAATATAAAGGATCTTGCCTAAACTCATGATCTTAGTTAACAATGACTGCCCATATCTAGGACAGTCATATGTGAAATCCCCAACAGGAATTTATGGTTTTCCATTCAGTCATCCAAGCTACGCTTAAACAGGGTCATAGACATGGTTCTGTTTGATGTGAATTCAGATGAGTGGAAACCTCTGAGAGATATATCTATCTCTCCAATAGGTCTTCTTTATTTCACAGGCCAGGTTAAGGTCCCTGGAGCAGATGACCCTTATCCCATTTGACTTGCGGATGTGCAGCATTCCCATTAGGTTTGGATCAAGGTTACTCTGTAGGCCAGGCATAAGTCTCCTCTCAGTAGTCTGCATGCTACTGAGTACAGTGCAGTGATTTCAGTCTGTCATTGTATGATGCGCTGGAGATCCTGAATTTTCCTGGTTAGAAATCTCTGTGGTATCTTAAGTTGTTGCAGGTGTCTGATAAGGTACATACCAATAGGAGCATTGTGCTCAATTACTGGCCTGGTGAGGGTAGAGTACAGGGGTGCTATGACCTCTTTTGCTCTTCTGGCAATGCCTTTGCTAATGAGATGTGCAATGCAGAATGCCTTCCTTACCACAGCAGACACATGGTGGTCAAAGTTTAGGTTACAGTCAACTTAAATTCCTAAGTATGTCACTACTGAGTTGTTACTTAGGGTATTATTACTTATATAATAGCCTGCAGGGAAACCATTTTAAGTGAAGGGGATGATAATGCTTTTTTAGCACTGAGTTTGAGCCATGGCTTTGGCACCAATCATTGGTTTGTGTATTTCCCTCTTGAAGTATATTGACATCATTTGGGGATTCAATGATTACACCTAATTTGCAGTCATCAGCAAACTTAGTCAGACACAGCCCCTCTGTTTTGGCCTGAACTTCTGAGAAGTATATTCCAAACAATAGGGGGCCCAGCTCTGACTCCCATGGAACCCCACTGGTGACGGGTCTGCTGGTTAAGGTAAAGTCCCCAACTTTGACTTAATGTGATCTGTCAGTGAGACAGTTAGCAACTAACCTGACGATATAAGGGTTGATATCCAACTGGGAGAGTTTATCAATTATGCCCGAATGTGAGATTATGTCGAAGGCCATGGCTAAGTCAAGGTAGGCTGTATGTACAGATTTGCCTTCATCTATGGCTCTGGTGACATTCTCAAAGAAGTCCACCAGGTTTAACAGGCATGACTTGCCTTAGACAAAACCAAACTGTGTTGGATCAAGGGTTTGGAGATCACCTACATGCTTACTTATAAGGTCCATGATGATTCGTTCCATGGCCTTAGAGATAAGGTGGGTTAAGCTTATGGGTCTGCAGTTACTAGTTTCCAGGGTCTGTTGCTGTACCCCCTTTACAAAGGGGGATGACGGTTGCTGATATCCATTCAGCAGGGACAAAACCAGTACTCGGGTCATGGTTGAAGAGAGTACCTAAAGGAGTTGCTAACTCATGTTTTAGACCATTTAAAATGTAACCTGGGATGCCATCCAGTCCCACAGAGGCTCTGTTTTTGGCCATGGGGAGAGCAGTAATGACTTGCTCTTTGGAGATGCAAGGTGGGGGAGATGTAGAGGGGATGCTTTATGCAATGTTTGGAGGGGATGGGGGGTGGAATTTTCACCAAACCTGTTGGCTAATAGGTTAGCTATTATCATAAGATCAGTGTGTTTGATGCCATCTACAGCTAGTTCAGCACATATCTGGGTCCTACCTTTTAGGTTACAGATATAGTTGAAGAATGCCTTATGGTTATCCTTAGCTATGGTTGCTAAACGTTTTTTGAAGTTGCCCTTAGAGGATTTTACAAGCTGCCTTATTTGTTTGTTCAAGCTGAGGATGATGTTCTTCCAGTGCTGGGGCCTCTCTTTTTTATTCTTAGACAGCAACTACGTCCTCTTGTTGTATAACTTATTAAATCTAGATGTCCACCAGGGAGGCTTGTTTTTTCTTGAGGATCTTGTTTTGATCCTATCAGGTACAGCTGTATCGATACATTTGTGTAGATGTTTGTATAGGGCATTCGTGCATGCCTTAGTATACCTGTCAATGCCATCTCTAGGAACAGGAGCATGGAAATTATTTATGCCATCCCTTAGGAGGGTATAATTAGCTTTGGTGAATTTTTTTAGCCTGATTTCACTGAAGAGGGATTCAGGTGTGATAGCTACTTCAAATGTGACTGATTTGTGATCAGATTTAACCAGTGAGAGTCCAATACTTGTGGTAGTGCAACAGTCGCCTATGACGGTGAGGACCAGGTTGAGAATATTTGATCCCCTTGAGGGGTTGCATATTATTTGTTCCATGGCATTAGTGTTAACAAAGTCTAGGAACCTTTGTGCATGCATGTTGGTACTTTTATAAGTTTCCCAGTCAATGAAGGGATAATTAAAATTGCCCATGACTAGAGTCTATGATTGTAATTTGACTCAAGTAGGTACAAATAAGCAGCATGGGTATCTTGGTTTATTGAAGGGGGGTCTATAGCAAATGATGACTTTAAAGGGGGTGTCTTACCCACAGTTAGTTGAACTTGGAGTAACTCCATGGAGTTTTCCTGTCTAACCAATCTAGAGGTGTATTTATCTTAGATGAAGATAGATACTCCTCCTCCTTTGGTTCTCAGACTTTCATTTTGCAGTCTGAAAGTGTGAAAGGCATTGCCGCCTTGCAAGACTGGGGTACTCTCTGCAACCCTGAACCAAGTTTATGTAACTGCACAGATGTCAACATCCTCCAGGGAGAGGAGTGGTTCCAGAGAGTGCAGTTTCTGATTTAAACTCCTAATGTTTAGCAGCACAACCTTTAATTTATTTGTCAGTGATATTTTCACATCAGAAATTTTGTTCTTGAGACCATGCCTGAAAAAGGCACTATGGGGGAGGCAAGTGCCTTAGCCAGTAACCAAAAGCCTAGAGGTGACAGGTGAAGACTATCTCTGACAAAGCAGCGTGGTCTATCTACCATGTCATCCCAGGCTGACAGTAACTGGATCCCCGTAGAATAACACCAGAAACTATGCCAATTGTTGAAGTCAATCATTTTTTTGTTTATATTGTGGTATCATCCTAGGTGAGGGTAGAATGCTGTTCAAGGCTAGGGACATACCTGCCTGAAACACATATTCATAAAGCTCAATCATGTCTCTCTTCATATAATCCAGTGAGGTACATGTTAAGTCATTTACATCAACATGAACTATGACAAAGTTATAATGGTACTTGTTGAGAGACTTGAGTGCATGTGTGATCTGATGAATCCTGGCACACAATAGACAGCTGACTGTAACCTTCCTTGTCCACCCTGGTGAGTGGGACATCTGTGTGTCTTACAATGGAATCACCACCACCATTGACTAAAAAATTGGTTTAGATGTGCTTTGCCTCAGGGACTTATTTGGTGAGATACTGGTGCTTGTGTTATTATGTGTATTGAGTGCTGTAGGTGCTGTATTAGGTGGAGCATGTTTGTGTTTGGAAGATCTCTGGTGTTTAGGTAGGTTTCTGCTGAGCACCTCCACATATGATGGTTTATGTGTAGAGATCCTTGTTTACAGAGAAGGTGTATGTGAGCTGACAACCTGTTCAGTCTTACTGTTCTGTATGCTAGACAGCAAGGATTCCAAATTCTTAGCGTAGATGCATCTCTCACAAATTGTACTTGGGTGATTTAGGCATAGAGGGTTGTCAGTGTATATGAGGCAGTTGCTACAATGTCTCAGGATACCCATGTCAATCAGGCTGATATGAGAAATGGAGGGAAACTGACCATCCATAATATTAGGTTAAATCCAGTTTTCACAGTGGGAGAGAAAATGGTGGCTGTGGTATAATTGGGTGTTCTAAGCGGGGTCTATACTAATAGGGATGCCCTATAAAGCATCTGTACTAAAGTTGCTTCTCTAAATGGTATGAAACGCATCCAGATTTGGTGGTTTTGGGACTGTTTGAGGGGCAAAAGCACAGCTGAGATGCTCTCTGAGCAGTTAAGCACAATTTGAGGACTTCTTGGTCAGATCATAGGCAGTTACTAAGGGAAAATTTATCTACTGAAGCTTTTGCATCTGTAACAGCCAGTGGTTACTCCCACTGCGCAGTAGTGTATGATGGTGCATGGAGGTGCACTATGCATAAACAGATGAATACAGCACAGCAGTGGCTGGTCACCTAACTAACTGGTGGAGCTGTGTTAAAATAAGTGCAAACCCACAAAAATGCTGGGCTTATGAAGCAAGAGTGACCAAACTGAATTAAACAATTTAACCAATAAAAAAGCTCAAAACTGAGCCATGTGCCAGCAACCTTCAATCAGATGAGTCCAAACTGCACTCTTCTGCCACAAGGGTGGAGGGGGGGCTTCTCCAACAAAAGATAACCTGGTTTAATGCTCAATTTAACAAACAAAACCAGATTCAGCAGGTCTGAATCAGGTCTATGCTACAGCAAACAAAAAGTGCAACAAATCAGCAAGAACAGTTTAAAAAATCAGCAATATAGCAAAAATACAGTTTAAAATTGCAAAATACAGTATAAAATTGTACTTACGGTTAGCAGAATGCAACAGATCCCTTGTATTGCACAGATGAATACAGCAGCAGCAGAGCAGTAACTTCATCTTAGGCTGTGTATGGGGAGATACAGCTTCTGTGGGGGTTTCATTTAAAAGCTGTTGGAAGTACTCTTTCATCTTCCTTTGTTGTCCTCTGGACTGGTGAACAGGTTGTTGCTTGCATCCCTTATGAATGGTGTCTAATGATTATTATATTTATCTTTCTGGCCTTGCATTGCAAATTGATAGAGTTTCTTTGTGCAACATGCTGAGTCATTTTCCAGAAGCTGGTACAGTGCCTCTAATGCATTTTTTGACTTCCCTGTTATAAACTCTTTGCTAGCTAGCCAGAAGTCCTTCTTAGCCTCTTCCGTCTTTTCTGTCTCTCTTTTTTTCCTGTATTCCTTCTTTCTTTTGACAGCTTCCTGTATTTCTGCAATCTACCACCAGTTTTCTTTATGCATCTTATTTCCATACCTAACTAAGATGCATATCTGTTACTTAGTCTTCACATAACTTTATTGAGATGCTTCCATTCTTTGTCTTACCTATTTCATAGGCTTCCTGAGGTGCCAGAGCCCTGAGTATTTCCACAAACCCTTGTGGTTTCAATCCATTTAATTTTCTGGTAGTCAACAGATTCTGCTGACCTTAGAGACTTCTCTGACCACTGTTTGGAACTGATTGTGGCCACCAATTGTTTATGCTGAGGGCCTAACTGTTTCTTTGGGGGTGAAATTGCAATCTCTAATTCTATCCCAATGCCTTTTCATTACTATGAGGAAGAAGTCTACCTGAGTTTCACGTTGCCCACTCTTGTATACGATCTTGTGACTGTCTCTATTGCTGAATAATCTGTTGGCCACCATCAAGTGTTTTGCCAGGCAGATGTCTAGGATGGCTTCTTCTTCTTTGTTCCTGTTACCCTACCCTTGTGGGCTCAGGCAATCCTGTTATCCTATTCTTTCTCTCCTGATATAAGCCTATAAATCCCGTCATAACTACCAACTCATGCTGTCCTACATTATTTAGTAGATCCTGACTACTGGCTGAATGCACTTTTTACCTCACCATCACAACCCTGATGTGGGGCAAAGATGTATACTGCCCTATATTTACATTGGAGTCTCACTGCCATGATTTTATAACTAATTCTGTTGACATCTCTCACTGTAATCTGAAGAATCTTCCTCACCACAGTTTTTTATTTATTTTATTTTATTTTACATTTATTTATTTTACATTTGTTGACTGGGCTAGTCTAGCTGGATATATCTCCATTTTCAGTAGAGGCCCGGGGAGAAAAGCTCCACATAGAACATAACAGTACTTTTAATAAACACAAAGAATACAAGTAAGACAACAATAGTAAAAAACGAATACAAATTGCTATTAATAAACTAGGTGAATAAAATTCACAAAAAGTAAGGCACACCATCATTAAAAGTCCTGACTAGAGATAGGACAGAAATTGTGTGGGAGAGAAAATGGTGGCTGTGGTATAATTGGGTGTTCTAAGCGGGGTCTATACTAATAGGGATGCCCAGTTCCCACACAATTTCTTCTAAATATGTATTTATTTATTTATTTATTTACTTATTGATTGATTTATTTTATTTTGACATTTGTTAACAGGCATGTCTGGCTGAGCGAAAACCCATTTTCAGCAGAGGCCTGGGGGGAAGTCCCCAAACAAATAATAATTACAAATAAAGTTACAAAAACAAAACAAAGAGTAACAATAATTACATAATATTTTTAAATAGATAGAACACAAAACAAAAGTCTTTAGAGCTATGAAGTTTGATATAAGGTGAATCATGAAGGACAGGAAGAAAAAGATAAAAGTAGGGAGGGGGGGTTACAAGATAGAACATAGAGAATCAAGGTGTAGAGAAGAGTGAATAAGTTGCCAGGAGGAAAAGAGAGGAGTTAAGATGAGTAAAGGAGGAAGAGGGAGTAAGCAGACAGAAACAGTTAGTAGATATAAGATGCAGATGTAAGTTTTATAGTATAAGAAAGTATAAGAGAGAAAAAAAAACATATTTGTACAGGCCTAAACAAATACAAAGACCACCAGATCCATGAAGAAGGCAGTACAATGAGAGAGATGGTAGGAGCCTTCCATTTGCAAAGATCCACTATTCAAGCATTAAATATTATGGTCAGTCTACTCATCCAACTAAACTATGTTCCTCGCAAGACTCAGTAGTTCAGGAAATTAAACATGTCTGAAGAAGTGCCAAGCAGTGGACCCACGGCCCCTACAAATGGGATATAAGCATGCTTGTAGGGATGTCAAGCTAGATGCTATTCTTACAATGGAGATCTAAATAGCTGTGCAGAGGGAGGTCCAGAGATGTGTGTCTCAGACACCCAAGGCAAAATTATTTTTGGAAAAGGCTACAGCTGTACCCATCAACATGGAGAATGAGGTCTATCAATTTTTATCAAAGACTTGTTATATAAGCTCAAAAGAGAAATAAATATATTTAGCCAGCCATATTGAAAGGATCTATTTAGTCACTGCTCCAACCTATTTTTTTCATTCATGAAAGGTACATTTTTTAAGGCTGTATTAGAAATGTTATTCTTTCAATATAATATGTTTGTTTGTTTGTGGACATCTGTATTCAGCAAATCTCCTTTCTCTTTGGGCTTTGCTTGAAGCAGAATAATCATAGCTAAACCAGCTGGTTTTACCTTCACCTAGAACAACTATAGAAGAAATGTAATCCCTCCTATTTTTGGTTCTATAACATTTCCCTTTTCTCTCCAGACTAATCAGGAATGCAACAGGCAAAAAAGGCATTCTACTAACACAGCTGGAATATGGACTTCTATTGGTTGCAGAAGCATGCAAGAAAAATTCCTCCACCATGCAAACTATAAGCAATTCTATCTGCCATTCATTACCCAATCCACTAGAAAAGAACATCATTATATCACCCTTAATAAAACTAATTGGCTACCTGTCCAACAATGTGCCAACTCGCATTTTGGATCCCAACTCTACAAGCTATTCAAGGAAAACTCATATCCTTCCCTTGCCTTCGACTTCTTCAGACAAACCCCCAGTTAAAATCTAAAGAGCCTTAACCACCAGGAAAAAAAAACCTTTTAATCCAAAATAAGTATTAACCACTCTGGCCCACTTACTTCTTCAATGTCCCAGAATTAGATTTTATTGCATTAACCATGCCTTCTCCATCCTAGGCCCCAAACTCTGGGACTCTCTCACTACTAATCTGAAAGACTTCCCCCTTGTACCCATCATTTTATGCTCAGCTTAAAGATCATCTCATGTCCGAGACAGTTTGCAAATACTTTCCCTCTGTACACATCACTTAATCCCCCACTCTCCCCTTCACAAGTCAAGCATCTTTGTCTTCCTCACATTATTTCTCTACACTGTTATATGAGATCTCTTCCACATTGTATATATTGTATATGGTTAATTTCTGTATGCCCTTACCTTATTTTTGCTGTCTTTTATACTTTGTGCTCTACACTGTCACTATTTCACTCACTTCTACATATTTCCTCTTTACTCTAACCACTTATATAACAAGTCTTTGATAAAAATTGGCCCACCTAATTATTCATATTGGTAGGAACAGCTGCAGCATTTTCCAAAAATAATTTGTATTTGCCTGGGCTGAGACTTAAGTCCATATGGATCAGTGTTTTATCCCAGTTATCAAACTGAATAAATGAATGAATAAATAAATAAACAAGGAAACATCAGTGACTCTATTAGGCACAAATAGGCTGAGTCTCAGTAAAACTCTAAACTTATTATTGCAAGACGGTGTAGGGTTCTTTATACATTAAATATGAAGTTCATAAATCCTTCATGTAGAATAAGTGCTTTTAAGAAAAAACAGTCCTCCAAAAGAAGTAGTTAAGAATGTCTGAAGAAATAAGTTAAAAGAGAGGCAGTGCCAACTTTTCAACAATGAATCTAATGTGTCAGACGGAAAGCACAGGATGTTTTGTAGGCCATAGATTAGGTACCTTCTTCATACACTGCTTTAGCATGAACCAAGATAACAGCTTTTGAAACACTAAGCAAACAGGCAGACATCTCTGACAAATGCACATTTATTGAAAAATAACCAAAAATAACCAAAACTGGCATTAATCAGAACACTAAAGTATTGCTGAAACAAAGGAACTGGACAGAAACTGCATCTAAACTATTACCTTTACACAAAAAGAGAGAGAGAGAGAGAGAGACAGAGAGACAGAGAAACAGAAAAATCCGTTTGTACAAGTTAGATTTTCTAATGGGAGAGCTTTTTGTCTCTGGAAATGGATTTGATCTTCAAGAGGGAAAAAGAGGGGAAATGACTGTTAAGAATGAATTAGAGATTTTCCACAATATCACTCTGGCAGAACTGAGGAGGGTTTATGAGGCATTGTCCACTTTTTGAGTTAAAAAAATTGCAAAAAAAACAGAAAGAGTTAGAAGATGAATGACAGCCATGTTTGTGGGAAAGGGTGGCAGGACTGTATTGACCATAAGGTAGTAATCAGAATCATACTGTCTTCTCATTTTTCCTTTCAACAACAGCAGCAATTTAAGAATAATAAAAGGTAAAGGAAGCGAATGCAGATATTTTTGTTTACCACTTATTAACTGTCCATGTTTTTGGTAAAGGAAGCCTGAGCAAAATAGAGGAAAGTAATTATTTACATAATAAGCAAAAGTTCCACATTTGAAAGACCTTATATTTTGGTTTTCATGCTGGAAATCTATGTGTGTAAGATCCATTTAATGGTGATGGAGATTTCTTTTCTTAAGGCATCTGTAAGAACTGAAATGTAAAAAAAAATCCTTGAATGACAAGTCCATCTGAAGAGTCTGTTCTCAATTCTTCATAGTTAATCTGAATTCCCTCCTGTGAGCTGATGTACCTCATCACCATTAGGTGCAATATCACAATCTGAAGACCTCACATTTTCAACACTAAACTTGAAGGATTTCCCTGTAAAGGATACACTGCTACCAAAGACAATAAGACTGCAAGTTCAGGGCCTGCTGTCTTGATAGTGAGCTCTCCAAGAAATTCATGTTGAAGGCATTTTTAGCTTAGGATAAATATACACTCCATTAACGTCAGCTAAACAAACATAGGAGTTAATCATTTGGTAAATATCTTGCTAGCTGCTTAAATGCCAGATAGAAAGAATGTGAGCTAAAAAAATGAAAACTATGACCATAAAATCTCAAGAAGGTACAGTTGTGTAAATAAACTTTCCTGAGCAGTAAATATTCTAATGGATCACTGACTGTTGCACTAGCCTAAGCTATGTGGGTTTACTCCACCTGCACTGGTCAGCTTCCAAAATCTTTGGGTAACTACTATAAAAGGCAGGAGGACAGCCAACAGCTGCAGGGAACTTTTTTGCCTAGGAATAAGCCAACAGCTGTGAATATGCGTACTAGGAAACCGTATAGCTATATACAAAAGGGTGAAAGGAAAGACACCCCGGTAGCATATCAAGAACACAAATGAAAAGGGGACTGGAGGAAGGGAAGGTTATTTCAATCATGGTCTACTGTTATGGTAAGTTGACTTATACAATTGTACTATGTTCTAAAATTAAACACAATTGCCACAGCCACAAGTTATATGGGTAGATTACCATAGCTAAAACAGGAGCAATAAAATAGGAAGAAGGCCAATGTCTAAGACTCGAGGAGCCAGTTTTGGACTTCTGGACCTGGAAAATATTAATTTTGTAATGCTTTGCAAAGGTATGTACTGAGGAACACTTTGTTTCCTCTAGAATGACTCCAGAGTCTACCCTTCCAGAAAGCCACAGAAGACACCAGTGTCCTTGTTAAATTAAATTCTGAGTGGAAGTGACATGCTGTGGTAAGTGTAAAGAAGCAATGAAGCAATATTTAAGTTGGTCACTGGTTGCTATTTCCTCTTACTCTCATAGCAGACAACAATTTGTCATTTTTCTCAAAAGGTTGAATTTTGTCTAGGTAGTGCCTCGGCAGCCTGTTTACATCCAGAGCATGAACAATCATTTTTCCAATGTTCATAGCTCGAGGAAAAAACTGTGAGATTAATAGTCTGGCTTAAAATAAAATTGGAAACTACTTTAGACAAAAAGATAGGATTTGTTTTAAAAGAAACTCTGTCCTTCTGAAAAATAAGGTGGGGTTGACTCACCATAAGAGAAATGAGCAAAATAGTTTTGCATGTTAAGTAACTCAATACTTATGATTAGCTGGTAAAATTGAAGACTGCATATGCTTTTCAAGCAAAAATTGAGATTTGAAGGAGGAGTCGCCCACAAAACCCCTTTCAGAAATTTTTACTTGAGCTTTGTTGGAAACAGGGAGGGGGATTTTATGTGCAGACAAGATTAAATGGCTGATGAATATATCTTTATAAAAGAGTACCTCAAACAACTGGACAGTAACTCACACAAATAATCAACAGCCACAGGTATCCAGGCCAGCCAAGGATCTTAAGCTCTTAGAATTGCACCAAAAAGAAGAATCTTTTCCACTTACCCATATATGATTTCCTAGTAGCAGTTTTTTTCTTCTCCTAAGCAGCTGCTGCACATCCTCAGAAAAAAAAGTCTGTGAAAGGTATCAACATTATATCACCCAGTTAATTAAAGTATTTTTCAGTTTAGGGAGTATCTAACTCCTTGTGTGAGTGAATCTTATCTGTGGAAAAGCTCGTGGTAATTGCCCTTGGTCAGAATGAAAAGAAAGAAGAGCCACTGCTGCTTTGACTAAAAGTGGGTCACCACTACCACTTTTGGAGATTCCTTCTGGATTTTAGAAGAACACTGGTAATCAATGGAAAGATATACAGGAATACTCCTTGCCTTTGGAATGAAAAGGCATCTGTCTTCCACACCTGTTTGCAGGAGTCCTGAAGCAGAATTTGTTTAGTTGTCTGCTCTGAAAGAGGGAAACAGATATATATGAGGCGTCCCACAGGTGGATCGATTCTAGGAGGATTGAAGTTTCCATAAATGGGAATCTTTCCCTCTCTTGCTGAGCTTATCTGCAATAACATTTTGCTCTAATAGAATGTATGAAGCCTCTAAACTGCTACCTCCCAGGCCATCAGAGCCATTCTGCAGCATGGATAGGATCTAGTACCCTATTGTTTGTTTATGTGCCACACATACCTCTCACCTTGCAGAAAGTGAGCATAAGAACAAAGGCAGAATCCAGCCAGAAATCTGAACATCTAATTAGCATAAAAGTTGAATACCAAATAGCACATAAATCTTCCCATTTCCAGTAGGAATGTGAGATACTACTCAGAAACACATTTAAAAAACAGAGAGTGACAATAATAGTAGAATAATTTAAGCACATTATCAAAAAAGACAGTGTAAAATCTGTAGACTTTAATGAACTGAGTTATAAAATTCGACAGTGCAACATCATTTTTTGCATATGAAAAAATATATTTTTTTAAATTATGAGTGTCCCTAGTATGTTGGTTATTTAGTGTAGTTTTCTGTGCACTAGAGAGTCTCAAGCATCATAAGTGATGGGGGGGGGGGTTCAGAATATTGTGTGAAGGGGTAAATCAAGCCTGAAAAGAGGAGGGGGGGATGGGTCTCCAAAACAGATGTATCATGTGCTGAGGTAAAAGATGCCTGAAAATAGAAATGTTCATCCAAAATAGGGACAGCTGAAAGGTCTGCTACCACATCACTGTGGTGTTGTCTGCATACACTAACAGAGGTCCTGAAGACAAAAGAAGATTCAAGGCCTTCACAGCATTGATAATAGCCAACATTATTAGAATTCTATAATTGTAACAGCTGCGGATGATTTATGTGATAGGTTGTGGATGTCATCCCTCATGCTGGTATGTTGGACAAACAACTAGGAAGGTCAAAGTCCAAATTTTGGAACATTTATGTGATGTTAGGAGGCAAAGGTTAGAAAGCCCAGTAGCCACCCATTTTTTTGTCCAAACACAAGGGTTTAAATAGTAGTTTGTTTTTCAGTGTTTTAGCACGACCGATTGGTAACTGGAAATTTTAAAAAAGAATTAAATAGACTTGAGAGTAGGTTGATTATTAATTATAATACATTGTTTCCCAATGGAATGAATTTAGAGAACAATTTAACTATTTATAAATGGGAAAATAGTATGTATTTAAAAATGTATTTAATAATATTTAAAATGCATTTAAAAATGTATTTAAAAATGTAGATAGTATTTAAGAATGTGAAAAATATATTGCTGGATACAAAATAATTTAAAACAAAATGTGCAATATAAATTTGGTTATGCAGAAAAGTGCAATCACTCAAAGTCTATGAATCTTTGTAAATTGGATTGACGACTAGTTAATTAATTAATTAATTGGTACTTGATATGCATGTGTATTTATAGGGACAGGATTGTATTAGAAAAGTATTCCATTACAAGGTGAGAGGCCGAGGTACCAGAAGTGTGTTAATAAAAGAAATCATCTTGTCGTTTGAGTGGTGTTCCTTTCTTCTTGGAGCTTATGTTTTTTTGTGTAATAGCCAAAATTACCTTGACATTTATGTGCGTCTGTCTCTCAAAAGGATCTCACATGCCTTATACTTTAATCCATTTTGAATCTGATCCCCATGCCAGATCTGTAGTGTCTGTGGTGATTAACTGGCATGGGGGACAGAAGGGATAATGGAGGCTATCTGGTTTATCCACCATCCAGTCTCCCTCTTCACAAATCCCAGAGCTAGAATCAAAAAAGTCAAAGGATGAAGATGATGAGTCCAAACTGATCTGAGATACCATTGTTGTATTATGTTTAGCCTGGCATAGGGTACCAGAATAATCATTATGTATCTCAAAATCTAAGCAACTCCTTTGCAGATGCTTGACTTAGGCTGGAAAAACTGATTGGGACATTTCTACTTTGGAGGATGAAAAGCTTTTTCTCCTGGTCAACTCCAATAAACATTCCAGAAATTTCATTTTGTGAGAAGGGATAAGAGAAGGCTTTTGTCAGTTGATTTGAAATCCCAGCTTGAGTAGTTCCTTAACAGTTTGTAAAGACTCCTGATAGCTGGAAATGAGTCTGCAAAGATTAGACAATCATCCAGCTATGGCAAAACATGTACGCCTTAGAGTCTGTAATGAGCTACCACTGCAGCTAGGCATTTTGAAAATACACCTTGTGCAGTGCAGAGTCCAAAGAGTAAAACAGAGAACTAATAACACAAGCCATATATTGTAAATCTTAAGAAACACCTGGAATGTTTGGCAATTGGAATGTGGTAATAGGTGTCCTTTAGGTCTTGCTTTACCATGAAAGCTAGGGTTGGGATCAGGGGTACAACACTGCAAAGTCATAACATTTTGAACCTGGAAATCTTGACACGGAGGTTTGAAGTTGAAAGATCCCAAGCTGGCCCTCCTGGTCCTGATGGTTTGGAGAAAAGAAAAATCCTTGAATAACAGCCTTGCCTAGAAGACTGAGGGACACTGATTCTATTACTTGATAGGACATGTTGTACAGAGTGGGAGGCAATAGAGATCTCTGTTTTTTTGGCCAAGAGGGAATTCCCAAGCCGGATTTAGATAACCAAAAGTACCCTCATTAGGTCACCCTCAGAACCCAACTATCTGGGACTATCTCAAGCCAAAAGGGAAGCTGAAGTCTGACGGAGATGGAGAGGTTGAAAGGGTGAGGGTGAGGGGGCCAAAATAAGAAGTTATGTACCTACCATAATGTTCCATGTTAGTTGTCTTCTCTCGCCTTCTTTCTTGCTGGATGGGTTTGGAGCCAATCCTCAGCTCTGACTCGGCACTTGCTAAGCTCGAGAGCTAATTTTACCAGCTCAAGGCAACCCTATATCCCATGATACAAGGCGGAGACTACCCAGATCTCGTTTGGTAGCTAAGGAAATTATGGAATATATTCTTCCAACTGTAAAGGAGGAAGAAAAAGTAACAATACTAAAAATGACAATCATAATCATCATAATCCTCTGAAAGGGATCAACCTAATCTAGTGACACTAGAAGCTGATTAGCTAGAAAAAGGATAAAGCCTCTTAAGAGAAGAGGCATAATCTTCTTGGTCTGACCAGGCTAGGGGGATGGAGGGTGGGACGCAAGAAAGAAGGTGAGAGAAGACAACTAACATGGAACGTTATGGTAGGTACATAACTTCTTAATGTTAAGTTGTCAATCTCGCCTTCATTCTTGCTGGATGGGACCGCGTCCCTAGCACCTCTATCCTGGGTGGCTCAATGGAACAGACTCTTGAGAACGGTGGAACCAAAATTTGCTCTTTCTCTGGAGGCCAAGTCTAATTTGTAATGTGAAACAAAGGTATGAGGAGAGGCCCATGTGGCTGCTGCACAAATAGTGTCTATTGGAAGTCTAGCCTGAAAAGCTGTAGATGTAGCTAGAGATCTGGTAGAATGGGCTTTTGGCCTAGAAATCAACTCTTTGCCTCTGAGCTGATAAATGTAAGTAATCAGAGAAGACAGCCATCTAGATAAAGTCACCTTGGAAACTGGAAGGCCTTTCCTGCTCTCTGCATAGGATAGAAACAGTTGATCAGATTTCCTAAAATGTTTAGTTTTGTCTAGATAATATCTGAGCTGGCGGTGAACATCAAGACAATGTAATTTTTGTTCCGCTCTATCAGAATAATTTGGGAAAAAAACTGGAAGATCAATGGAGTGATTTAAGTTCGTCTGCGATGCCACTTTGGGTAAGAAAGACGGATTAGTCCTTAGAGATACCCTGTCTTTGTGGAAGATTAAGTAGGGAGGACGAATGCAGAGAGCATGAAGCTCAGATACTCTCCTGGCAGAAGTAATGGCGACTAGAAAGAGTGTCTTCCAAGAAAGAAATTTCAATGAACAGGCAGCCGCAGGTTCAAAAGGGGGGAGAATCAAGGATGTTAAAATTAAATTTAGATCCCACTGTGGAGGGGGATCTCTAATCGGAGGTTTAAGTAAAAAGATACCTCGAAGGAATGCCTTGCAAAGTTTATGTGACATAATGTTGTGGTCCAAAAAGCCTATATGAAAATTTGAAATGGCTGCCAGCTGAACTTTTACTGTGGAGGAAGAGGATCCTGAATGAAAAATCTCAGCTAGGAAGTCCAAGACCGAATGAATCGGAGCAGTATAGGGGTCTATATTCCTAGCTTTTGCCCAGAAGGAGAAACGTTGCCATTTACTAGTGTAAATCCTTCTGGTAGAAGATTTAAGGGAAGCTACTATTATATCCCGGACGGGATTAGAAATCATAGGAAGCCTGGCTAAGGATGGAAGTGGAGCAACCAAGCAGTGAGGTTGAGAGAAGGTATGGATTGATGTAGCTGCCCCGACTGGTGGGTCAGAAGATCTGGAACCGGGTCCAGATGCC
Source organism: Protopterus annectens (assembly GCF_019279795.1). Lineage (NCBI taxonomy): Eukaryota > Metazoa > Chordata > Ceratodontiformes > Protopteridae > Protopterus > Protopterus annectens. Next base: position 479,046,156 of record NC_056735.1, read on the forward strand.
ATGGCTGTACCAAGAGATAACGATGTAGGAACGGAAACCATATCTGTCGAGGCCAATAAGGGGCAATGAGAATCAACTTGGCTCTCAAGGCGGTTGCTTTCTGAATTACTTGAGGTATCAGAGGAAAGGGGGGAAAGGCATAAAGAAGTCCCCGGGGCCAATCTTGGGTTACAGCGTCTCTGGGGGGATGGCCTGGAAGGGGTAAGAGAGAGAAGAAGTCTGGGCATTTGCTGTTTTGAGGTGTAGCAAAAAGGTCGCAGCAAGGAAGGCCCCACTCCTGAAAAATCTCTTCCGTCACTGATTGTTTGAGAGACTGCTCGTGAGGCATGAGAATAGCTCTGCTCAACCTGTCCGCTATGATGTTGGATTTCCCGGGGATATGCGTTGCTATCAGAAACCGCTGAGAAGAGATTGCCCACTGCCAAAGTCTGAGAGCCTCTCGACACAGTGGATAGGACTTGGTTCCGCCCTGTTTGTTGATATACCACACTACGGACATATTGTCCATCTGGACTGCAATAGTTCCCAGGGGAAGAGAGTCGTTGAGGGCTTGCAATGTTAAAAGCACTGCCCTCATCTCTAGGACATTTATGTGCAGATGGTATTCGAAAGGTTGCCAAGTGCCATGGACCATCCTGCCCTTATAATGCCCCCCCCCCACCCGATTAGGGAGGCGTCCGATGTAACTGTGGCGACCGGGGCAGGAGGAACAGAGGGTCTGCCCTGATGGACTTGAGGGGACGATATCCACCAGGTCAGATGCCTTTTGCAAGTTGGAGTTATTATGATCCTGTGACGCATGGGAAGTTGTTGAAAGGACCATTGGGCGAATAGCATCCATTGTAGAAGACGCATGTAAAAGCGGGCAAAGGGAAGAAGTGTTATGGCGGCCGCCATAAGACCCAATACTTTCAGAGCAAATCTGGCCTGAATTTTGTTGCTGAGAAGAATAACCTGGACGTGACTTTGAATGTCCAAGATCCTTTGGTCTGTTAACTTTGCTAAAAGTTGTACGGTGTCCAATTTTGTGCCTATAAAAGTAATAGATTGACAAGGCGACAAGGCAGATTTTTTGAAATTTATAGAAATCCCTAGCCCTCTGCAAATGTGAATGGTGTAATCTCTGACTTGGAGAAGTTGATGCCTGGTGGTGGCAGTGAGGAACCAGTCGTCTAGATAATGAAACACCTGGAATCCTTGACGTCTCAGGTGAGCCCTAACTGCTGCCATACATTTGGTGAACACTCTGGGGGTTGTAGTGAGTCCAAAGGGCAGGGCCCTGAATTGGAAGTGACTGGTCCCCAGCCGAAAGCGGAGAAATCTTCTGGAGCGCCTGTGAATTTTTATGTGATAGTACGCATCCTGAAGATCTACCGAGCACATCCAATTGTCCTTGCCCAGAAAGGGTAGAATGGACTGAAGCGTGACCATCCGGAATCTTGTTTTCTTTACAAACTTGTTTAGTTTGCTCAGATCTAATATTGGTCTCCAGTCCCCTGTCTTTTTGGTACTAAAAAGAACCTTGAGTAGATTCCGGATCCTATTTGGTCTGCTGGGACTGGCTGGATGGCTCTTTTTGCTAGCAGTTTTGATATCTCTGGTACTGCTAGTTCCCTTAGACCGGGTGGAACGTCTGGAAGGGTTCCCTTTTGCTGAATTGGGGTTTGAATAAAGGGAATTTTGTAACCCTCGGATATAATCGACTGTACCCATTTGTCTTGAGAAAGGGAAAGCCAGGCTATTGGGTACAGCGATAATCTTCCCCTGACTGCCTCTGAAGGTGGACAATCGGGCAACATCTCAGGGATGCTGGAAGGGTTTGTCAGAAAGAGGCTCTCTGCTACCCTGATTCTGCGGACCCCCTCTGCCATTGTTACCCCATCTGCCTCTGGGGGTAAACTGACCTCGTGCATCAGGCGTGACTCCTTGAGATTTGCGGAACCACATTTTCCCTCCCTTCTGACCTTTTGGGTAAGGTCTTGAAGGGGTGGAGAAACGGACTCCTACGGCAGAAAGAGTCTTGCCATCTTGTTCGCATCTAGTCAAAGTGTCTTTCACTTGCGGTCCGAACAAGGTCGAACCATCAAAAGGGGAGTTTGTGAAGGACGCCTTGAAGGGGTCTGCAAAATTACAAAGCTGCATCCAGGACTGACACCTTAAAGCCACTCCTGTGCCTGCGGCCCTACTCGCTCCATCGGCTGCATAAGAAATGAGCCGCATGGAGGAGTTAACAATGGAGTTTAGGATTCCTAGCTGTGAGCTAATCTTATCCTGAGACCCAGCAGCTGATGGATCCTGTAAAACTTCTCACAACTCTTTAAGAACATCTCTTTGAAGGCGGGTGAAGTGACACAAGTAGTTCAGCGATCGCATGGCAAAGGTCGCTGAAGAAAAAATCCGCTTGCCGTACCTGTCCATAGTCCTAGAATCCTTGTTAGGAGGATGGACAGGTACTGAAGGATCAGCTATTTCCTTCTTGGTGGCTGCAGCCACCTCCATGGCATCAACCGGGACACCTATTGTCAAATATTGCCTATCAGGTGGGGCCGTAATGAATTTAGAAGGCCTCCTAGGAATAGGTTCCACCGAATCCAGGGCCATTCACGCCTTCCGAGCCACTACGTCCATAAGAGGGTCGAAAGGCGGAGACACCCAGGAGGTGGAGGGTCGAGATCCGAACGCCTCCAGGTATACTGACTCGTCCTCGGAAGGATTAAGGGAGGGCCAGTTCCCCCTCTGCTTAAGGAGTTCAAGGATGTCTGAGAAAGAGACATCCTCAGAGGAGGACCTTGGGGATTCCTCCGACTCATCCAAGTCAGTATCAGATGTAATAGACTCGGGGGAGTCTAGATGTTTCCTCTTACATGTCCTCTTACGCGGAGGTTCACCTGACGGATCAGGAGAAGCCTCGGAAGAGGAAGATATTCCCAATGGGGAAACCTGAGGCATTGGATCTCTGGGTCCGGGAGCAAGAGAGTGGGAAGAGACGTCAGCAGGCACTGTAGTGGGAAGAGCTGATGGAACTGACCGTTGACTACGCCCAGGGGCTAGTACACTCATCACCTCGAAGGCTCCCCCATCAGAGAGACCAGAAGGTTCCCACTCCGAAGAGATAGGAACTCCAGTCCTCACTGAGAGGGAAGGCTCCGAGGCAGATGTCGGGGCTGAGTTCACCAATGCCGAAGCCCCGAGAGGGAGAATGGGGTCGGACAAGGGTCCGATGCCACTCGCCCCCTCGGAGTCGACGAGAGAGACCAGACGCCCGGATCCCTCCAATGAAGGCCTCAAGGAGGAAATCGGAGCGGAGGACGATGGAGCCGAAAGGGGTGGTATCGGCTCCGAAGCTACAACAGTCACGGCTCCGAGGAGCTCCGGCATTGTAAGAGAGTCGAAGGAGGAATGTTAGGTGGATGTGAAATAGCTACCGTCTGTTGAGACGGGCTATGGAGCATTTGGGCCAATGCCTGAGACTTTAATAGTCTACTCACCACTCTCTCGAGGTCGTGATCAGACAGCCTGGATGACTGAGAAGAACGGCTCCGATGGCTGCGCTCCGAGAGCAGGGGTGATCTCAGAGCTGAACGTATCGATTCCAATGAGGGGGATCGAGATCTCTTTTTAGAGATAGGTGGAGCCGAAGGAGCCGAGGATATGTTGGCTCCAGCCGGAGCCGACACTGAGTGTCCAGATCTGGCAGTATCGGCGCCGGATGGAGCCGATACTGTGACTTCTAAAATGGAAGGATCGGCTCCGGCTGGAGATGATCTCGACACTGAAGAAGCAGAACCAGTAGCCGACGGCTTGGGACTTGCAGCCGAAGGCTTGACAGTTTTCGAGGGCTTCCCCAGAGCCGACTTAGTCGGGGAGCTCTCAGGCTTTAATAAGCCCCTCAATATTAATTTATTTCTGTGCTCCTGCAGGAAGGACTCTTGGGCTGAAGGCATAACAGATAGCGCAAGAGTCCTGCAGGTGCAGAGGTCCCAGACAGTAAACACAAGAAGTGTGACCGTCTGTCAGAGACATCTTCTGACAGCACGAGTCACACTTCTTGAAGCCTGAGACCTTTGTGTCCTTCGACATAGCTGTGTCGAGGAAACACAAGTGACAAGAAAAACATAGACACACACACACAAATAACACCCAATCCAAAAATCTAAACTAAACAGGGATACACACACTCAAACACACACAAAATCCCTGACAGGAAAATTTAGGAAAGGGGAAGGCCTAAGGCCTAACCTAGGGAAGGGGATAAATAACCTGAAAAAAAGGGAATACTAACGGGAATAGGGTTAAAATAAACGTTAAGGTTCACAAAACAACTAAGGTTATGAAAATTAAAAGGGGTGAGAGTAAAAGTCTTATTATGAAGAAAACTTACCTAGAGCTGGTAAAAGAGGCACCTCGTAAGCGAAGCAGCAAACGAGATCTGGGTAGTCTCCGCCTTGCATCATGGGACATAGGGTTGCCTCGAGCTGGTAAAATTAGCTCGCGAGCTTAGCAAGTGCCGAGTCGGAGCCAAGGATCGGCTCCGAACCCATCCAGCAAGAATGAAGGCGAGATTGACAACTTAACATCAAGCAGAAAGTAATTTTGACTAGGAAGGCTGTTCTTGATTTTTTGAGGCTTTTCCCCCCTTCTAAGATATCCTTTTTCATGGCTTTTTAATTAATGAGCAATGACATCCTGCAGTTTAAATGTTTTACTGGGAAAGGGAGCTAAAGAGGGTTTAAAACTGTTACTTGATTTAAAAGAGAAGGGTTGAAAAAGTTGTGTCACTTCTTGTAGCAATTTTACCTTTTCCTCAGACTTCTGAAGTACCTAAGTTGCAGAAGGGCCAGAAAAAGAATCTTTATCTAAAAGTGAGTCCAAACTCTCAGATATTACTTCCTCAGGAATGTTTTGAAACCAAAGCTATACATGTCTTCTCAAAAGCAATCCAGAAACAAATACTTTGCAAGAAACAATATCCATATTCACCTGAGAAACACATACCACAGATGCATTTACAGAATATCTTACCTCAGAAGATGGAAGGTTAGCTAATATTAAAAAAAGACATAAGCAACATCTTTATTATATGGGTTTGAGAAATGAGAATTGAAAATCCTGAAGGTTAAGGTGCTAGAAGCATACATCATCTTTCCCAAAATATCCATTGTCTTACCATTTTTATTTGCGGGAAATAAGGTTAGAAGGAATAACCTGTTGGCAGCAGCAGATTAAGAAAAAGAGATGATTACTGGGTTCGCCTTGGGATTAGAAAACAGGTAACTGTCCAAATGGGGTACCTTATATAATCTATCAAACCTTTTGACAGCCAAAGATTGTCTTCCTGGTAAACCTGCTGCAGTAAGAAAAGCATCCTCTAAAGCAGGCAAATCAGAAGAAATAGGAGTTGCTTTAGGCATCTGCTATTGCATTAAATCATAACCTATTTGTCTTAAGAGTTTTTACTAGGTCCCCATTGAAAAGCCTCACTCGTGTTACAAACATTTTTGAGAGATTTCTTCATTAGAAATGTCTGTAGGAATATACTTTCTTCTGAATCCGAAAGCTCAGACTGAGTAGAATCCTAAGAAGTTCACTCCGTCCATTATAAAGCTTTACTTTTTGATTGGAAAATCCTGTCAGATTGAGAAGCAATTCTGTTCCTCCCTGCCTAAAGACAGACTAGCTGTTGTAAAGGCAGACAACAAATGGAGATGAGGATATCCATTCAAGAAACAGGTATCAGTGAAGGTGCTGTGGTATTATCTTTTATCAGTCCTAACAATGGTGAGGATAACTTCTGTACTTCAGAAAATTATTGTATTTTCCCCTGCTTAGGAGCCATTTGAGAAGTAGTACATTCCTCAGAAACACAGGAGGATTTTCATTCCTTTTCCTTTTTGACAAACTCCTGTAGCAGTGTACCTCTTCTAGAATTAGTGATACTGTCTCCCAGTAATCTATCATTTGAGAGGAAGGAGTTAAGCACATATTAAAATATTTATAAACACAGAAACCTGTGGTGATAGTGTCAGTAGAGTACTACAATCAGAAATCTGCATTAATACAGTGGATGAATGGAGATCTCTAAAGTAAAACAACACCCTGAACATGGTTTACTACATATCTGAAGTCATCCTGAATTAAAGGGACTATGGAACACTGGCATAATGCTCGGCTAAGAATTACATAGGGATTACAGTACTGTTAGTAAACATTCTGAATGGGATGAAGACACAGAAAGTTCAGACTGAACATCTATACTAAGATTTACTACTACTGTGACCCACTACAAAGAAGATTCATTGTGCAACCTCCATGCTTAAAAGTTGGTGCAAACGTAAAGAGCACACAGATGCAAACAAGATGAGGAAGAGTTCTATAACTGGATGTGGCTGCAGCTAAATCTCCTATTAAGTGTTTAAACTAAATCCAATTCAATGGATGCATCTTCTGCAGAGTACAGATAAAGATATTCATATAATCTGAAAAAAATCTGGAGTGCAAAATGCAAGTAAGGGTATCAAAAATCAACTGCAAGCCATTTGGTATAAATTCTAATTTTAAAGAAATAGCATAGGCTCTAACAAACAATTGGTAGAGTATTTTATTTGGCTCTGGACTACTGCTGTTCTCCCATTAATACAAACTGGGCACTAATCTGTTAAAGTCAAGCACACAAAGTCTTTCTGATGAGTACATAGGTACCTCTTTATTTGGCCTCAGAAATAAAAGTTTCTGCTGTACTGAATCCATGTAAAATGGCAACAATTAGTGTAGTATGAGAATCTGTATAGCATCTGTAGTATGTTTAGCAACAGAGTACTTTATTTAGAACTATGTGTTGCTTATTAACTGTTTCACATTCCTGATGGAGGTATCATCCCTTTGTCTTTCACAAAAAACTCACTGGTTAAGTGTAACTACCAAATTAGTAAACCAAAATTTATAATAAATAAGCTCAAACTAATATTTTACAACTGAAGTGTTCAGAGAGATATGTTCTGTTTCTTGGCATCTTCTGTACAATCAGTCTGTCAGTAATATTTTGTCAAAAAAGTAACAAGAAGCAGAAGGGCAGTAAAAAGGTGATGACATCAAAATAAATAAAAGAAACTTTTAGAAAAAGAAAAGAAGGCATTTTAATTATACAGCAGCATGGAAGAATGTGGATATAGACTTGGTCAGGCTATGGGAAGAAATATAAAGGTGAAAGTGGAAATCAAATGCAATGATATTAAATGAAAATGAGGGGTTAGTGCTACCATGGGAAGAACATGATATGTTGTGAGAACAGCAATGGGTTGACTCCAAGACTGAGACAGAAGAGGTACAAAATAAAATGTGGCTGCCCTAACGGATGACAAATACAAGGAGCCGCTGGGCTGCCTTGGTCACTCAGGAATCTGATCAGTGTGCTGGCTCATAGCCTGATAGGCATCTTCAACAGGTAACTGGCAATTGCAGAAGTGCCCAAGGAATGGAGGATGTTAACAGTGACCCTTCTATGAGGAGGGTGGTGGATATTGGAACTGCAAGTGTCTTAGGATAACAGCAATGACAGAGAAAGTAATTGAGAAAATCCTGAAGAAACCCTGTTGGCATTCCCACAGGGAAATAACCTTCAGGATAGAAGCCAAAACCAGTTCATGGCCAAAAGAGACTGTTAGTCAAGCCTGAGCCATTTTTATACCTGGGTGACAGGAGACTACGACAGGGGGAGTACAAGTAGATAAGGTCTGCCTATACTTTACCACAGCCTTTGATTTGGTCCTGTACAGGTGGTTTCTGGAAAAAAAATTAAAGAAGTGGTATGACTGAGACTGAGGCACTTAACGTCTGCCTAGATGTATGGAAGAGCAGACAGGGTTGTGGTGAGAAGGATGATGACAATTAGAAAGGGAAGTCCTGGACTACCCGAGGAGTTCATTCTGAGTCCAACAGTCTCCAATATACTTATTTCAGACATATCTGGGAGAAGAGACAAAAAGGTCACTGACATCAAAGACTGTCCAAAGACAGGTTAAACAGTAAAGTATGCAATTGACAGTCTAAGGAAGAATTTGGAAAGAATGACCAGCTGGGCTAAAATGGATCTAATGTCAGCACAGCAGGAATCCGATACTGGGCTGTAGATCACACACAGACTGTATTGCTATGCACACAGTGAGAAGACAGCAATAGCCACAAAGTGAATTTGTATTTCTACTTAGAGAGGCAATGAGACAATGCATCTGTTGTACTGAGCCCTAGTTAGGCTGCACCTTAATTATTCCATGTTGTTCTGGAAGCATTACAAGGAAAGGGGCATCAAACAGGTAAAAAGCGTCTGGACAAAAGGATAAAAGCTGCCATAAGAGTATAAGGGATAAAGAAAAAAAGGACATATTCAATGATTAGAGAAAATTAAGCTTTTCTCTCAAGACACCAGGAGAGAGAGAGGGAATATCAGACAAGTGAATAAGAGCACATCAGAAAGATTTGAAGGGGTTTTATTCTAAACAGGAAAGGGAGATGGGTAGGTGGTAATACATGCTGCAGAATACATGACCAAGCACTCCCTTGAAGATGAAAACTGTCTCTTCAAGAAAAGAGTTGTTGATCATGGAACAGACTAAAAGAATGGGTGGTAGAGAGAATATACATGGAGACATTGTAAATGTCATGGGACAACTGAGGATAAGGTATCGGTGGAAGAGGGGGATATAATGGAAAATGCAAATAATGGTCTAGAAAGACTACTTGTCGCCTTCTGCCATCAAGTAAATGCAATGAAAAATAAGTTCAGGTCTATGTGATGATCCTTCACTTACCTATCCCTGCAGCCAGAGAAACTATCACCTGAACATCCCTGTCTCTCAAAAGGACTGTGGTCCATAGCCTCATTGTCCAATATTAATTCAATACAAGTACTGCTGTAATGTGCCAAAAGTAAATTTACTGCATAGCAACCCAGGTATTTTCTATATTCTAGCCCATAATTTCCATCACAGATACTGATGTATTTTCAATTTCCTAACAAGGACTAATCCAGGGAAGACAATGTGCTCCACTATAATTGCATACTAATGGAACTGCACTGATCTTGACCTCACAATCCAGACAGCTTACATAACATTATTTCTGATAGCAAGAGCCTAAAAATGCTGCATCCCACCTTAAGACTGATAAGCAACTAAACTAATGCCCCTGCAGGTTCCATTTGGTGATGAGATGACAGTAACATCTCACAAATGCCTTCACATAAAAACACAAACCACACACCCACCTCGGGGCAGCTCTCAATAAAAATCTACCCAAACAGCAGAGACCTCCAAGGCAGAAATGCACTCTACCACCACAACACAACACTAATCACGAGACATATAACTCTCCTGAACAGTGTGCCACTCAGCCAAAGCCCCTAAGGCAGAACAGCATGCCCAGCACACTAGTCATAGGTGACTCGATAGTGAGGCACACTGATGTCCCACTCACTAGGCTGAATAAGGAGAAAGTAACAGTCAGCTGCCTGTCAGGTGCCAGGATCCGCCATATAATGCACACACTCAGATCCCTCAACAACAGGTACAAATATGACTCTGTCGTTGTACATGTGGGTGTGAATGACCTTAGACGTACCTCCCTGGACTACATGAAAAGAGACATGGAGAAGCTCTCGGATTATGTAGCCCAAGAGGGTATGACCCTAGCCCAGAGCAGCATCCTATCATCACCCAGAATGATACCACAGTACAAGCAGAAAATGATTGATTTCAACAATTGACTAAGTTTCTGGCATCATTCTAAGGGGATCCAGTATCTATCTGCCTGGGATGACATGACTGACAAACATAGATGCTTTGCCAGAGATGGCCTGTGTCTGTCACCCCTGGGCTTCTGGATACCGGCCAAGGCTTTTTCCATCCCTATAGTGCCTTTTTTAGGCAGTGTTTCAAAGACCAAATTACCACTGTAACAGCTACAAACAAATGCAATCTGAGGGTCATGCTGCTCAATGCTAGAAATCTAAATCTCAAAATGCACTCACTCGAAGCACTCCTTAAAATGGAGAACATCGACATTTGTGCTGTAACAGAGACCTGGTTCAAGGCAGCAGACAGCACCCATGCACTACCAGGCTATAACTCATTCCACACCTTTACGCCCCAGAACTTGGACCAAAGCTCCAAAGGTGGTGGTGTTTCCATATTCATAAAGGATGCACACACCTCCAGCCTGGTCGCCCAACATAATGCATCAGAGATACTTCAGGTGCAGCTAACACTGGGTAAGACAGCGATTCAGGTTGTAGCCTGTTATAGGGCCCCAATCATGTCCCAAGACACTCACTCCATGTTCCTAAGCACCCTGGAGAATATTAGGGTCCAACCTAACACACTCATACTTGGTGACTTCAACTACCCTCCATTAACTGGGAAAACTACTCATGTACCAATACACTTGCCCAATGTTTACTGGAATTCATTAATTCCAATGCCCTTGCTCTATACCAGTAGTCAGCTCCTCCCTGGTTACATCCGACCACAAACTAATCACCTTGGAAATCCACATCCCCCCTCCCCCCGCAAAGGTAACCATCATGAAAAACTTCTCCAAAGCTAACTTTGGGCTCCTAAGAACAGAGGTGGCTAACTTCACGGCACCCATGCAAATGCAGAATAGTTGCATGATCGCCGAGTCATACACCAATGCACTGTACAAACACGTACACAAATGCATGGATCTTTCCATACCCAATAGAACCAAGATGCTCTCCTCCAACAAAAGGAAGCCAATCTGGTGGCCCCCTGCCATAAACAAACTCTACAACAGAAGGAGGAAACTGATGTGGAATAAGGTGAAGTCCCAAGGCTGGAAAAACTCCCTTATCAGCCTCAAAAAAAAGTTGAGATCCCTCATCAAATCCTCTAAAGCTATGAAAACAGAATTGCAGCAGATAGTAAAGACAACCACAAGGCCTTCTATAGTTATGTAAAGAACCTCCATGGCAATACCCAGATGTGCTCTGAGCTACTGCACAATGGTACCTCCTATAATGAGTCAACAGATATTGCCAATATACTGGCCGACGCATTCAGTGCCAACTTTATCTCTCTCCTCCCCCCGAAAGGACCAATCACAATACCAGTAGATTTCCAGGCACCCAGTATTACTGCTGCAGAGGTTAAAACAGCACTGTCCAAAGCCAAGAATACAGCTTCTATGGGACCTGACAATATCCCTGGCTGTGTTCTACATGAACTACAGAGTGAACTGGCACCTCACCTGTGTGCCCTGTTCAATCACAGCCTCACCTCAGGCTTTTTCCCTACCAAATTGCACACTGCTATAGTCATCCCACTCCACAAAGGAGGAGCGACTGCAGACCCTGGCAACTATCACCTCATTAGCCTGACAAGTCTTATATGCAAAGCTATGGAATGCATCATCATGGACCTAATAAACAAGGATATAGGGAATCTCCAAACTCTGGGTCCCACACAGTTTGGTTTTGTGAAGGGTAGGTCATGTCTGCTCAACTTGGTTGACTTCTTTGAGTCAGTCACCGGAGCTGTGGATGAAGGCAAGGTGGTTCATACAGCCTACCTTGATCTGGCCAAGGTCTTTGATACCATTCCCCACTCAGGAATCATAGAACAACTCACTAAGCTAGGCAGCAACCCCTATATCACTAGGTGGTTTGCAAACTGGCTCACAGACAGAACCCATAGTGTGAAAATAGCTGACTCCAAGTCAGACTGCTGACCAGTCACAAGTGGAGTCCACAGGGATCGGTCCTAAGTCCTCTCCTGTTTGGTATCTACTTCTTAGAAGTCCAGTCCAACACAAAGGGACTCTGGCTGACAAAGTTTGCAGACGATTGTAAGTTGGTAGCCATTATTAACTCAGCAACTGTGTGCTGTGTATATCAATTTATTCTTACATAAAACACAAGAAAAAACAGACCAGTTTCAGCTGAGGAATTAACCTAGCCTTCATCAGTGTGATAATACAGCACATCTTGTGAATATGTGTATATATATATATATATATACATATATATATATATATATATATATATATATATATATATATATATATATATAGTATATCCTTAATTAATGTATACATATTATTGGTGGGCTCATAAATATTCATTTAGACCTGGGCTGAACAACCCTCCCAGTTTAACAATCCACTTTTTTTCCAGTACATTTAATTTTGTATGCCATCCAGTTTTTTGGTTCTTGTCACCTCTTATCCTATCTATAATGGTAAAGTGAAAGGACGCTGTAGTGTGTTGTAAAGTATGTTTAAACAAAGCATTGCTCAAATTTTTATGTTTGACGTCAGAAAGGTGTTTGGAAATCCGTAACCTATGGGGTCAGATGTTTGTCCAATGTAGAATGCTTGACAGTTGCAGGTGGCCAGGTATACCACCCAGTCTGTACTGCAATTTGCAAAAAAACTTTATGTTGAATACCATGCTACAGTTACTGCTAGAGAAGTTTTTAGTTTTCAAAACTCAAACACAATTACTGCAATGACCACAAGGCATGCAACCAATGATCTTCTCCACAGAAATGGTGGTTTGAATAGTATTGTGATGATGGATGGATGCTGATGTTTGAAATGGTTAAAATAAGACCCCACATTTTTTCCTTTTCTAAAAGAGAACTGACATGTTTCACTTAAATGTTGGGACAAAAAATTGTCTGCCAACAGTATATTCCAATGTCTTCTAATAATCTCAATAAAACTGTTAGTATTCCTACCATATGTGGTGGTAAACCGTAGTTTTTTGATGGTAGAGCTTGGTGTTTGTTGATGTTTCAAAAGGTCCTTTCTGTCAGTATTGGCAGCATAATTACTTGCTGTATAGACATGACCCATATTATATCCTCTCTCTTAAAATCTATGTACTAAATCTTTACGAAAATTTGCAAAGGAATTATCATCTGAACAGATGCGTCTCATCCTGATGAATTGTGACTTGGGGATGTTTTTCGTAATATGGGCTGAATGCATGGAGTAGGGTGTTATATTTAGGGTATTTGCGAAACACTTCTGTATGTAGAGTATTGTCAGTGTTCCTTGATATAAGTACATCCAAATAGGTGATTCTGTCCAGATGGTAATTAACAGCGAACTATAAACCCCATTTATTTTCATTAAGATACCCTCTGAATTCCATAAGGTATTCAACATCGGACCTCCACACCATCCAGCAATCATCCAAATACCTACGCCATATATCAATTTCCCCCAAGTAAATGTTGCGTGTAGTGTCATAAATAATGTGCTCTTCTAAGTAAGCCATGTATAGATCCGCATATATAGGGGCAAATGATGCACCCATTGCAGTCCCATGCACTTGTAAGTAGCATTGGTTACCATAGAAGAAGACATTCTTCGTGAGAGCATGTTCTGTCAGAATGAGGAGAAAGGTATGGAAACCAGGTCTATATAAATTGGATTTATCTAACCAGTATTTAATAGCATCCAGCCTGGCCCAGTGTGGTATGTTTGTATATAATGAACTGACGTCTAGTGTACACATTAACCAAATGATCCTCAATTTGCAAGTCATTTATTATGCCCAGAAATTCTGTGGTGTCTTGAATTCTGGACCTAACCTATTTGAGTAAGGGTTTAATATACTGAGTCAGAAATTGTGAAATTGGTTCAGTTAGGGACCCATTACCAGGCACAATGTGTCTATCTGGAGGATTGTGGAGATCTTTATGGATCTTTGGTAAAAATATATATATATTGGCTGCTTGGATCTGGAACACTAAGATGGTATTTAACTTGTTCCGTAATAATGCCATTTTGAACTGCTGATTCCAAAAATTTGTCTAATTGTTGTTTGAACATGCTAGATGGATCAAGGGGCATTCTGGTGTAATATATGCCATCATCCAATTGTCTGCGAGTCTCAGCATGATAATATGACCAATTCATGACAAACACAGCACCACCTTTGTCTGCAGAAATAATTACCAAGTTTTTATTATTAGCAAGTTCTTGTATAGCCAACATATCAGATTTTGAGAGATTATTATATATTGTATGAGCCATATTTATATTAAAGTGTAGATCTTTGAGTACACTATTTTGAAAAAGGCCCACACAATGATACATTGGTGGAACAAAGGTGTATTTGTGGTATTTAAATGAATCCCCTGCTAAATAATCATTGGTACTGTTATGAAAATGCACTTTAAGATTTAACAATCTGCAAAATGCTATAACATCCTGTGCCAATACATCTTCCTGAACAAAAAAAACACAGGTATAAAAGAAAGGCCTTTATTTAACAAAGCTATTTGTGAAACTGACAGTGTTGCATCAGAAATGTTTCATACATTTGTTTTAAAACAACAATTTACTTGTTCATCAGGAGTCCCATCAAGCCCTGCATGTTTCTGATGTTTGCAATGTTTTCTGCCTGCCCTCTTATAAGGCCTAAAGGGACAGTACTGTTGTTACGTTTGGGGGTTGGAGAGTCTGAGGTCTGTTGTGTATCCAAATCTGTACCAGATGATGAATCACCCCCAGATGAATCAGTATAAGAATTGTGTTTTCTAAGGATGGACTTGGGAAGTTTGCATTTAGGGGTTGATTTGCTTTTACTGCCCCCACCCTCAAATCTAACATGACTAGTGTAGTTGAAGGGGTGCCCTTTGTCATAGTCCATTTGGTCTCTTTGGAACTTTTTAAGTTTCCTATCTCTGAGTTGTGCTTCAAAAGTAAGTAAATCTGAACTAAGCTTGGTCAACTGTGTGGAATAAAATGGTTGACCAATATATTGATTACTGTCCTCACATAACTGACCAACTATATTATTTTGTTGATCAATAACTCTATCGTAATATCTAGCCAATGTTTCTACAAATTCCATGGAACATTTTTGCTGGATAGCAGACCACTCATTGGCTAGTTGGCCATCTATGTCATTAACTAATGGCTGGGAGTTATACCTTTAGCCATATACGCTTTGAATAATTTAAGATACCAAACGTTGGCTCTTAACGTTTTCATGGTTTTATTGAGTTGATGAAACAATCCTTCACAGCAGAATTGTGGACTGTCACTAGTATTTGAACTATTATCGTTACTGTGATTTGTGATACCAAATATACCTAAATCTTCCTTATCAGAAGACAGTCCTACTAAAATACTCGTTAGGTCCATTGTACCAAAGGGTTAATATAGATAGATGATATAAATACAGAAAATAGTGAACAAAATCAAATATAGACACTCGAGTTATGAAATGAAGTGACTGCTACCACAGACCAAAAGTATCACCTTCAACAAGGGTAGTATGTTAAATGTCTATATAAATATACATCCCAAAAATCATCCCCCTATAAATACATGCACAATGATGGTCAGAAACATGATAATCGAGCTTAATAATAAATCAATATCCAAAATTAAATGCAGTGCCAAGTCCAAAAAAAATCAAGTATATTTGACTGAGAATATTCCATTTGTTGGACTGAACAATAATGGCCCCTATTAAAATATATTTGAGATCCACCACTTGAATGTCTGTTCAAAATTGTAACGGGCTGTCCTTAGACCCAATAATAGTGCCACGTCCAGAACAACCTAGTTATAATCCTTCAAAGTCACAATATTAAGTCAGATATGGACTGTGTTGGCCCCTGCAAATAAATGTCTATATAACCAATAAACTGAACAGCAAAGTTGGACAAAGGTCTGATACCATTTGTGGATGTATATGAGGGAGGGTTATAAAATCCCAAACTTAAAGTTAAAAGAATAATGGTCATGCAGTTCAAATTTCATAATCAAAACTCGAGTGTAATATAAATATAATAGTCTCTGTTATTATTCATACACTATATTAACCAAAAATACAAATATTATATTCCTCTGGTGCTCAGAAATATACCAAGAATAGATGACCACATAAACTCAAGCCTTATGTAAAAATGGGCAAACAGACTGACCCTTAGGCCTTTTTTGGCCGTGCAACCACTTCCTTCCAGCGGATTTCTTTTCTGGAAGCCATTATTAACTCCCCAAGTGATGCTGACATCCTACAGAAAAGCTTCACTGATACCAACGACTGGTGTCAGAACCATGGCTTAAGCACAATGCCAAAAAATGCATCATCATCCCCTTTGGGAAAAACTCAGTTCCCATGAAGTACCACATCGATGGTAGTCCACTAAACACAGAAGGCGTTATAAGAGATCTGGGAACACAGGTTGACAGCAACATCTCCTTTGACCACCACACTGCCACTGTGGTCAGAAAGTCCTTCTATGTGGCACATCTCATTACTAAGGGTTTTGCACCCAGGAAGAAAGAGGTCATTGTCTCCCTCTACTCTTCCCTCATTAGGCCAATCATCGAGTACAATGCCCCATTTGGCATGTACCTCACTAGACACCTGCAACAACTGGAGAAGCCACAAATGTACCTCACAAAGAGGATCCCAGGCCTTAAACACTCATCCTATATGGACAGACTCAAAAAACTCCAACTATTCTCTGTCTCGTATCGCCTACTTAGAGGCGATCTCTGCTTGACTTATAAAGCCATGTCTGACCCAGCTCTGTTAGAAATGCTACATCTAATGAAATCCCAATCCCTCCACACCACAAGCTCCAGAGGCCTCAATCTCATTACCACAATCAACAGAATGTGCTTGAGGGACATATTCATAACACAGAGACTGCCCATGCTATGGAATAGACTTACCATACATGTCAAACAGAGCACCTCACTGGCCCTCTTCAAAAGAAATCTTGATGAGTGGATAAGAAAGAGAAAATTCACCCCGAGGATCACTCCAGTGACTCTACTCGACAGAGGCACTGGAAACTAAGGTCAGGTAGCACCATGCCAAGGTAATCCTATGGGCTAGGCTTATAAAGGCTTCAGGGCCATTAGCCTAGTGCACACTATGAACCTATGAACATACGTACTTATTCCTAGTATGAGATGCTACTCAGATCTACATTTAAGCACCACATTACTGTTTGTCTTTACTGTGCATGGCATGATCCACTAGTAATGATTAATCTAAATTAAAGGTGCAATTGTGGAATACTATGTACTTCCTCTTCCTAAAAGTAAGTTGGCTAGTAATGTCATACATGCTTAAGCATACTATCTGCTGATTTTGTTCCTATTTATGTTAAAGGCAATTAATGTTACTTCCATAACATTAAACTGTATTCCACGGCATAACCTTGATAAAAAACATCTAACCTTCTTTGCAGTCTTATACATGTCAACAAGCTCTACTGCAATATTGCATCTCTCTCTCTCTCTCTCTCTCTCTCTCACTCTACATTTTAATGTTTATAAAATACCCGAAAATTTCAGCTGTTAATGACAAATAACAGCAGGGATTAATATGGATGTACTGTATTCTTCCTGTTATGTCACTGCAGTTCTAAACTTGACTGTATGTTTACTAGCTACTACTACTGGCACGTAACTCTAACTCAGTGGGTTGTTAATAATTTTGCATTCAGACTAATACTGATAGACTCTTATTCTTGGGGATAAATGCTTCATGGCATGATGTTCTATGCTATTTGCTGTAGTCTGTTACTCACTATATATGTATAAATACCCCTACAGCTGAAACACATAGATCAGTGTGCTAGTAGAATTAATAATTAGATGAAATGAAAACAAAAATGTTTTTATCTCATAATGTGATATAAGGCATAACAAGGATCACAGAGGTTCTATACAACACACATACATACATGCTCATACACATGTGTTATCATATGTGCACTCAACAAGGGACTGGTCAATTGATCATTCAGGATCAAAGAAGCTTTATACACCCAGGTCATCCTACATGTGCTGAAGAAGTAAGTGGTCAATCTTTCAGTCTTCATTTCTGTTTCTCTGAAGTCATATTTCTTTGGTTGTAGTTAAAAATTAATTAAAATTACTGCAAAATTTCTGTTCATGTGACTACTCTTTTCATCCATATCGGGTGTTTCTCTTTTCACTGTTGATTGAGCAATGTAGTATAGTTCAAACTTAGAGCTCACTTAGGCTCTTTAAGAGTTTGCTGAGAAATAACCCTGAGACATAGACATGGTCTTTAAACCAATTATTTACTGAGCTCTTAAAAACATAAAGCTCTCGTCACCTGGTATGTGTGTCAGTACAGAGATATATTGTTTCTCAGACCAATGATGAAAAAAATACTTCTTAATTAAGATTTTACAGTGGGATAACCTGATAAACAGATTAATATTTATAGTAAAGACAGTGTGATTGGAGAATGAGATACCCAATGTAGCTGCCAAGATTTTGTTCATCTTTGGAATTTAAAAACAAGGATAAATCCTTTCTTTGTAGTCCATACCCAATGTAGAACAAGTGTTACCATCTTCTTTTACATATGCCATCCAAACAAATCCTATTACCTGTCTAGCAAATATTTTTTCTATATTCTCCAGTGCCTTCTGTGAAGAAAATGAAAACAATGTCATCTGTGTTAGCATGTCTGGCAGGAGATTTGTGTATATTCTTAGATTAACTTGTATGGTATGCCAGCATATCTAATTGTGAAAATGTAAATAAGTTTTAAAAATGTTGAGTAATTCCCTGTTTAAACAGAATGTTTAAAGACTCTGTCAGTATTTTGATACATTTCTAATTGTGCATGTTTGAGAGGGAGATTCTAAATTACTCTGGAGTGTCAGCTGAACAGTATATGATGTCATTAGAATGTTCCTGGTTGCTAGGTGATTTTTTGAACAGCTGATTGACATGAAAAATAACTTTTTCACACAGCTTACTGTTATTTTTTAACTGTTAAGCTGTGCAGTTAGTCAAGTGCTGAGCAGATGGTGAAGAGCAGCTGTTAGTGAAGAATTGCAGTCAGTGGACACCCATGAAAGAGAACTCACCCAAAACTGTAAGTCTGCCTTTGCCTTGCTGTTATGTGTTACATTACATCAGGGGCAGTATTCTGTAGTTAGATTAGGAACGCTTAGTTATTAAGATAGGGTTTTTCTAAAATGATGGACGTTTATCCTACAGCTTAATTTTTCATTTCTGGTTACTGAATTCTGGTGTTTATTGAAAATTATTGATTTATATTCGTGTAATCATTTTACTTATTATTAAATGTTCTTCATTACTTCACATTGTGGCTGGAATCATTGTATTCTTTAGAGATTAGAGAGTGTTTATACCTGCTTGATACTCCCCAGGTCCCCTCGAAGGCCTGGCTGGTCTGGTCATAGCTATCATGTATTTTGATATTTAATTTTCATAATTGGACACCCCTTTAGAAGGGCATGAAGACACTGATTGGTGGCAGCATTACCATTTTATTTTGGGGAAGGGAGACAGCTGGAAATCTGTGTCAGGCTTTCCCAGAATTGTTTGGATGTGTGATATTTAAATTTACTTTGAGTGTGAGTGTATCAGAGGTCTTAAACTGGGACACATTGCTCTGAAGTGTGTAATAAGGAGTTACATTATGGATGAACAGAAGTATGCAGTCCATTCCCGATTATTAAGTGTGTTCCTGTTGTGCTCTTTGGGGAAAATTGTGAAATATTACTCCTGTTTAAGTGACAGTCTCACACTGGAGTCAGTAGTGAGTACTGAAGCTCCTTAGTTACTGACTCAGGATAGTAAGGGATGTCACATTTATTGTTGGCAGTCCAGTGGGGCATTGTCCCAACATCACATTTAATTGGTAGCAGTCTGGTGGGATATAGCCAGATGTCAAGCAAAAACTTTATTAAAGCAATTTTTGCTTGACATTGGAGTGGTTTATTTCTGAGTCTATCATTATTTTTCCAGTTACCAATGTATCAACCTTATTAACATATAGCCAGATGTCACACCTTCATTCATGAAACATTAAAACATCAAAAGATCTACAGTACTCTATAAAATACCTAACTGTATATGTAAATAAAGGGATCAAAACTTTCTCATGTCTAATGGAGACACACCACGAAATACCCTTATTAAACAGAATCCATCAGGACCTCTAAATCTCTGATATGAGTAGTTTCTCATAGTATTTTTCTATCCTGGGCATATGGGTACCCATTACTGTTATGGACAAAGTATATCACCATGTACTTTTTAGCATTAAACCCTATACCCTTGGAAGCTGACCATTGTAGGATGTTATCTAAGTACCTTTGAAGTGCATGTTACTCATTAATATTAGTAACTATACCTCCAACTTTGGTATCACAGGAAAATTTACTCACCTAGATATTCTTGTAAAATGGAAATACAGACATTAATAGGCCAAAGAGTTTTTTGCAACCATAGAGTTAGTATATTTATTAAGGAGGTTTGGGCTCCCGTGAACTATTAGATGCTTTTTTCTCAGTCTCTGCGGCATTTTTTTTTTAGTCCTTTTGGTTCAATGAACTTTGCATTTTTGCATTTGTTGGGTTTTAACTCAACTCAAGGAAGAATGTGTATATGCGCACGTACACAACACACACACACACACACACACACACACACACACACACACACACACATATATGAACATCATACGTAATATGAAACAATAACATCAATGCAGAAAGGCACTACACTAACTGATTCTGGCACCTGACTTCCAAGAAGTGTTGGGAGATAACTCAGGTAAGCAGTTCAGAAAGACAGAAATATACTAGAAAGAAAAAATACCATAACTTTGTATAATTTTAATGAACATTTAAAATGGTTAACTTAGCTTCTTTAATAAGGCTATATGTTACTCTGATTGGCAACATTATCCAGTGTCAGTCCTTACTTTTCTTTTAAATAATTTCCCTATATTACCAAGGAAAACATGACAATGCACTGACAGTGAAAGAGGTAGGAATACAAGTTTCAATAACCTCAAATTGTTACTTATTTAATGTTGCCCAAGTTTGCCCCTCTAATATGTTTGAGTAGTTTCCTATCTGACTTCAGCTAAATGTGTTTATAAAGATCCCAGTATCATGAAGGGGAAACAAATATCCACGTGCCATGAGATTTAAGAAGCAGAAGGTACTGTCCTCATCTACACTGAACAAAACTGTACTTTACAATGTAAGAAACTAGAAAGAGAATGAATGTTCAATGTGTAGGTGGGAAAACTTGCTGTAATTATCATCCTGGTTATTACTTGTTGGAATGATTTTCTCCATGTTATAATCATAAGAGATTCCAGAGTTGATCAGCAGTGTTTCTTGCCTTGCCTGCAAGATGCCCTGAGGCTAACTGCAGATTGGAATGGAGATGAACAGCCATACACTCCACTTTTGCAGTGCAGTTTAAAGCAAGAAAATCAAAAATTAACCAAATGGTTTCTTATAAAAGCAAATAAAGAGATATATTTAATTACTCAGTCAGCATGCAAGGAGTAATAAATTATATTAAATAAGTGCATGCCTTTGCAACTGGTACTTCGTTCAAAGCATTTCTTTACTTGTATTGTACTTTTCACCCTTAAAATTAAAATGCCATATCTCCATCTTTACCATCACTTCATCTTTTCAATGTTCTAGCACACATAGCTAGAAATTTAGTCTAGCTATACGTTTTAAAAATCATGATATTTTTCTTTTCCTAAAACATATAATGTGAGGAATAAATAATATGGGAAAATGATGTTCTGGCCATGTGACTTATAAAACTTCATCTCTGGATTTTAATTTTCTAACTGAAGCCATTTACAACATTCTCTGCAATATTATCAAAATGTACTTGTGTGTATGTTTTGAAATTGAGATATTTAAAGCATGCTGACATCAATGATATTTTACTAGTAAAATATGTTGAGGCAGCACTATTTGTAACAGACTAAGTAACATATGAATATAGTATCGTAAACTTCAAAGAACAATAAAACAGAGATGTTTTAAAATACTTAATACAGCAATAAAGGAGATGTATTTTCACTTTGCACATCTAAAAAGAAAGCTAACATTACAATTTTACAAGCAGTTTATTGCTGTTTTGGAAGGCAGCAGAGCTTTTTGATGTTCAGTTACAATATTTATTTATTCCACTCTCAAAGCAGATGTTCTTTCCAACATTTTTATCACAGATGAATCAAATGCTAAATTTTGATATAACTGCAGTACCACTGGCAGAAATGCTTTCCTACAGTAGCTGTGGTTTTATTTTGCTACATATGTACGTTTCTTGTGCTACAGTAAAATTCACCTCTCATGATAAATTATGTTTCAAGAAAATAGAACATTGATTAATTAGCTGCATTACTTAATTCATTAGCATGACTTAGTGTAATGCTATTCTGTTTTATTCACTCACTTTTAATTTATTACAGTATACATACATTCATTCAAGAAAATCAATATATGAAAAGCATTACTTGCAAATTAAACTGTAATTATGACTGCTCAGTAATAATGGCTACTGAAAAAAAGCATAATAACCTTAAATGAATGCCTTGTATTATAATATAGTGTGAATTTATTTGGTATGATGTCTTTGCTACCATGGTACAAGCTAATGTCTCATCCTGCAGATAAGAAGAGAAAGCAGGTTTACCTGTAAGCAGTATATCAACTAGAACATTCTTGTCAGTGGGGTTTCTGAAGGGCACGATAACTGAGCAGTGGGATCCAATGCATGTACTGATGCTGACAGGTTCCATAGGCTGAGGTATAAGGCCAAATCCAGACAAATGAAACAGCCATTTATTAAGCTGTCAGAAAAAAACAGAAACATAACAAAAGCAGCATTATATCATACTGTAAAATATACTTCACAGTATACATGACTTATGTCCAAGCATTTATTAGTTCATATTTAGAATCTGTGATCCATTATCTCAGAAGGAAGCAGCAGTTGTTCTGAAAGTGAGGCTAGCAGCAATCATATATCAGTAGAACACATACTATGCAAGCAATAATGGCCAACAGGGTGTGTGCTACTGTGTAAATAATCTCAGGCCTCTATACACCCCTGGAAGGGCATTGTTTACAGAATGACACACACACTGGAGGAAATTAGTGTGCTTAGAGAATGGGCTGTCAGAAAATTGTTTGTGTTTTACTTATTTTTTATTACCATGTTATTTTTTATATATATTTTTTATGTAAAATAGTTCCTCTGCCTAATGTTTCAAACTTGCTATACTATATTTAAATGGTGCTGAAGAAAGTATATTACATACAGAATATAATATTTTCAAAAAAATATCCAGTTATTTATATCAATTTTAGTCCCTTATTCATAGAATTTGTGGTTTACTGGCAATTACTGGGGACTGAAGTCAATAAATAATGACACAGATTTGAGTTTCAGAGAGTATTTCCTTCAGAAAATGAATACTAAAACAAATCATTTTATTTTAGCAACTTTCTAATTTTTTATCAGCAATGCATACTTCTCAACCTCTAAGCTCAAGAAATCTGGACAAATTACAAAATAATGGGGGGACAAAGGTCTAAAATTAGGGACAAATTTTAAATATTGTTCTTATAAACTCAGAACGTTGTTAGAAGTGCAGGTTTTGTATTAGCATGTATTTTCTAAAGTATAAAAGATCTAAAACTCAAATTTGTGTTACTATTTAGTGACTTCAATCCTGCACAATTTGCCAAAAACAAACCAGAAGTTTTATGAGGAGCAATTTGATAAATAGTAGGCAAAAATCTGGACATTATGTAGAAATCTGAAGAGTTGAAAGGTATGGTCCCCCCCCCCCCTTTATTTTAGGCTTTATCCAGATTCCTTGATCTAAGAGTTGGGAGGTGTTCATAACTGCTGATGCTACTATTGGTCAATTGCTCTCACTCTCTCTCTCACACACATACACACAAATACCCTCTGGCTTTCATGCATGCAAGTACACATACACACACATTCAAACAGAAACATACGGAAATACATACACACACTTTTCTTCCTTTTGTTAAATGTTTCTTTTAATTTTATACTTGCTAAACTGCAAAAGTACTGCTTAGCGAATGTAAAATAATGACTAGATCGATTTCACTTTCATGCACACACACACACACACACACACACACACTTTTCTTTTTTTTTTAATTTTCGGTTTGTTTTAATTTTACACTCACTAAACAGCATAAGTGTTGTTTAGTGAGTGTAAAATAATGGCAACCATTAGCTTCATTACAGTCCAAGCTTCAAGGCACCTTCATATGCTGCCGTGAAGTGGTGGACTCATTTTTCAATGGGCATTACCTGTACATTAACACTCTGCAAGAGAATATTCATTCTCCCATCAGAGAACTGATGTACAAGTTGCCCAGTCTCTAAATGTAATTACATCTGCACATTCTAATACTTAGATAGGGTTTCTCCTGCCATAACTGCCTCTTACTTCTTACAAGTTCATAGATTCGTAGAAGGTGACTAGGCTAGTGATCTAAGGATTTTCAGAAGGCTAGCTATGCCTTCCCAATGAGTTTATTAGCCCTAGTATTAGAAGTATGATTAACTCAGTGCTCTCTGTATTTTAACACAGAGCCCTTTGTATTTTAAGAAAATAAATAACCAAAATAACCAGAGTCAGGCAGATATCCTGTCCATAAGGGACAAGGGTGTTAATCAAGGAGTGCACTTGCAGTTCTTGCCATTCGACAATACTATAAACAACCATGAACTGCCACAATTTCACGGAATGTATAATCCTCACCATTGCTGTAGCCATCCTGCTGTCAGATATTTTTGAAGTTTAACCACTCAGTAATAATGGAAACATCCCAACTCTTAAGATTCAATATCCTGAATAGATTGCAGTTCTTTACAATAAATAGATTTGCAGATACTGCTATATTATTGAGGAAAATTCCTGCTTAATACAATGGGAATCCATTATAAGGAAGTTTCTAAGCCTGTTTTTTTTCTTCTTTTATAAAGGGACTTTCTCTAGAAGTAAGATCTTATTTTGTTAAGTTCTGGCCAGGATCTGGTAGCTGTTGCCTCAATCTATCTCTTTCCCTTACTTCCAGATGTTGTTTTTAGAGGGAAGTATACCACCATCTATCACCATATTAGTTGTAACAAATATTGTAAAACATATGGTGTACATTATGTTGCTTATTAAATGTTACTTGACTTTTAACTATTTATTGCTTTTTGTTTTTTAGTGAAAATTTAGTTAATTTGATGCAAAAAAAGCTCATGTGTGATAGGTGCCATGAAAGACTATTTATGTACAGTGAAAAGCTTGATGGGCCCAAGACTGACCGCAGTGGAACCTTACTGATCAAGTCAGTGTTTCAATATAAATTATGTTCTGCAACTGTGAATGATCTATGAAAGAAAAAAATTCTTAAAAAAGAGTTAAGATCTACAGAGAAGGCATATTCAGTTTTTTTAATAACAGGTGATGAATGAGAAGTTATGTACCTACCATAACGTTCCATGTTAGTTGTTTTCTTTTCGCCTTCTTTCTTGCTGGATGGGTTCAGAGCCAATCCTCGGCTCCGACTCGGCCTATACTAAAGCTCGAGAGCTATTTTTACCGGCTCGAGGCTCCCCTGTATCCCACAATGCTAGGCGCTAACTACCCAGATCTCGTTTGATAGATAACACCATAGCAGTTCTGATTCTAGAACAAAGGAAAAGAGGCATACCTATATATATAACATACCCAGAAAAAAAGGGCAATCATGGGAAACCAAGCTGGGATGAAAAAAGGCCCAAAAAGATCCTTTCGGTCTGTCCAGGCTAGGGGGTTGGAGGGTGGGACGCAAGAAAGAAGGCGAGAAGAAGACAACTAACATGGAACGTTATGGTAGGTACATAATTCTCAATGTTAAGTTGTCAATCTCGCCTTCATTCTTGCTGGATGGGACCGTGTCCCTAGCACCTCAGCTCTGGGTGGCTCAACGGAACAGACTCTTGAGGACGGTGGAACCAAAGTTAGCTCGGCTTCTGGAGGCCATGTCCAGTTTATAATGAGAAATAAAGGTATGAGGAGAGGCCCATGTGGCTGCCGCACAAATGGAGTCTATAGGTAACCTAGCCTGGAAAGCTATTGACGTACCTAAGGCTCTAGTTGAGTGGGCTCTAGGCTTTGAAGGAAGTTCTTGACTCCTCAGTTCATAGATGAAAGTAATCACAGAGGCCAACCATCTGGAAAGGGTTACTTTGGAAACTGGAAGGCCTTTCTTCCCTTCCGCATAAGACAGGAGGAGCTGCTCAGATTTCCTAACCTGCTTGGTTCTAGCAGGTAGTAACGGAGTTGACGATGAACATCCAAAAAATGCAACTTTTGTTCTGCTCTGTTGGAGTAATTAGGGAAGAAGACTGGGAGATCGATAGTCTGGTTTAAATTTGCCTCAGAAGATATCTTGGGTAAAAAAGATGGGTTAGTTCTGAGGGATACTCTATCTTTATGGAAAACCAGGTAAGGAAGACGAACGCAAAGGGAGTGAAGCTCGGAGACTCTCCTGGCAGAAGTTATGGCCACTAGAAATAGAGTTTTCCATGAGAGTAACTTCAAGGAACAGGAAGCCGCAGGTTCAAAGGGAGGGAGAATCAAAGAGGTTAAAACCAGATTCAATTCTCTGATTGGGGGCTTGAGTAAAAAGATGCCCTTAAGGAAGGCTTTACAAAGTTTATGGGACATAACAGTGGAGTCTGACAGGCCAACATGAAAATCTGAAATGGCCGCTAACTGAACTCTGATAGTGGACGAAGAAGAACCTGATTGAAAAAGTTCAGTCAAGAAATCTAAGACTGACTGGATACGTGCCGTGAAAGGATCCATATTTCTAGACTCTGCCCAGAAGGAGAAACATTTCCATTTGCTAGCATAAATCTTCCTGGTAGAAGATTTGTGGGAAGCTAGAATGATGTCACGCACCGAATGGGAAATAAAAGGAAGCCTGGCTAAGGTTGGAAGTGGAGCAACCAAGCTGTGAGGTTGAGAAAGAGAAGGGAGTGGTGCAGCTCGCCCGACTGATGGGTCAAAAGGTCTGACACTGGGTCCAGATGCCAGGGCTGCTCCAAGAGGTAACGATGCAGGAATGGAAACCAGATTTGTCGAGGCCAGTAAGGGGCAATGAGGATCATTGAGGATCTCAATGCGGTAGCTTTCTGAATCAGTTGTGTGATTAATGGAAAGGGGGGAAAAGCGTACAGGAGACCCCGGGGCCAATCGTGGACTAGAGCATCTCTGGGGGGGTGGCCGGGAAGAGGGAAGAGAGTGAAGAAGTCGTGGCATTTGTTGTTTTGAGGTGTTGCGAAAAGATCGCAGCAAGGCTGACCCCATCTTTGGAAAATCTCTTCCACTACTGACTGTTTGAGAGACCACTCGTGCGGCATGAGAATGGCTCTGCTCAGCCTGTCTGCTATAATGTTGGACTTCCCGGGGATATGCGTTGCTATCAGAAACCGCTGAGAAGAGATCGCCCACTGCCAAAGTCTGAGTGCTTTTCGACACAAGGGGTAGGACTTGGTTCTGCCCTGCTTGTTGATGTACCACACTACGGACATATTGTCCGTCTGAACTGCTATAGTCCCTATGGGAAGAGAGTCCTGAAGGGCTTGCAACGCTAAAAGTACTGCTCTTATCTCCAAGACATTTATGTGCAGGTGGCACTCGAAAGGTTGCCATGTGCCCTGGACTGTCCTGCCCCGAAAATGCCCCCCCACCCGATCAGGGAGGCGTCCGTTGTCACCGTAGCAACCGGGGGGAAGAACAAAGGGTCTGCCCTGAACGACTTGCAGGGAGACCATCCACCAAGACAGGTGTTTCTTGCATGATTGTGTGATTAAAATGCTGTGAGACATTGGAAGCTGTTGAAAGGACCACTGGGAAAAGAGCATCCATTGAAGGATCCGCATGTGAAAGCAAGCTAGGGGAAGTAATGTAATGGCAGCTGCCATGAGACCTAAAGTCTTCAGTACAAACCTGGCCTGGATTCTGTTGCTCTGAAGAAGGATATGAATGTGTGTGCGAATATCTGAAACTCTCTGTACGGTTAGTTTTACACTTAGTTCGGCTGTGTCCAATAATGGCGCCTATGAAAGTAATAGACTGACAAGGCGACAATGCAGACTTTTCAAAATTTATGGAGATACCTAGCTCTTTGTAAGTTTGAATGGTGTAATCTGTGGAATGAAGAAGTTGACGCCTGGTGGTGGCGGTAAGAAGCCAGTCATCCAGATATGGAAACACCTGGAATCATTGACGTCTTAGATGAGCCGTAACCACTGCCATGCATTTGGTGAACACTCGGGGGGCTGTAGTGAGACCAAAGGGCAGGGCCCTGAACTGGTAGTGACTGGCCCCCAGCCGGAAGTGGAGAAACCTCCTGGAGCGCCAGAGCATCTTGATGTGGTAGTACGCATCCTGAAGGTCTATAGAGCACATCCAATTGTCCTGGCCCAAAAAGGGTAGAATGGACTGTAGCGTGACCATCCGGAACTTCGTTCTTTGGACAGACCTGTTTAGCCTGCTGAGATCTAAAATTAGTCTCCAGTCCCCTGTCTTTTTTGGTACCAAAAAGAACTTGGAGTAGATTCCATATCCTTGCTGGTCTGCTGGGACTGGTTGGATGGCTCTTTTTCTTAACAGTTTTGAGATTTCTAATACTGCTTGTTCCCTTAGACCGGGTGGAACATCTGGAAGGGGCCTTTTTGGCTGTGCTGGGGTGTGGGCAAAGGGAATTTTGTAACCCTCGGATATGATTGACCGTACCCATTTGTCTTGAGTGAGGGAAAGCCAGGCTTCTGGGTACAGTGATAATCTTCCCCCGACTGCCTCCGAAGGCGGACAGTCGGGCAGCATCTCAGGGATGCTGGAAGGGCTGGCCAGAGACAGCTTCTCTGCTACCCTGATTCTGCATACCCCCTCTGCCCCTAGGGTGGCGTCTGTTATTGTTCCCCCCCTGCCTTTAGAGGGGAACTCACCTCCCTGTGGTTTGCGAAACCACATTTTTCCACCCTTCTGACCCTTAGGGTATGGTCTAGACGGGGTGGAAAAACGGACTCCCACGGCAGAGAGAGTCTTGCCATCCTGTTCGCATCTGGTCAACATATCCTTCACTTGAGGTCCGAACAACGCCGAACCATCAAAGGGGGAGTTCATGAAGGACGCCTTGAAGGGGTCAGCAAAATTACAAAGCCGCATCCAGGCGTGACGCCTTAAGGCCACGCCTGTGCCTGCAGCACTACTCACCCCATTGGCCGCATAAGAAATAAGCTGCATGGAGGAGTTAACAATCGAGTTCAGGGTTGCCAGCTGGGAGCTGATTTTGTCTTGAGACCCCGCAGCTGTTGGATCCTGTAAAGTATCACCCTTTTCTTTGAGCATGTCTCTTTGAAGGTGGGTGAAATGACATAAGTAATTCAGCGACCGCATGGTAAAGGTCGCTGAAGAAACCATCCGCTTGCCGTACCTATCCATAGTCCTAGATTCCTTATTAGGAGGATGGATCGGTACTGAAGGATCAGCCAGTTCCTTCTTAGTGGCCGCCACCACCACCATGGCATCAACAGGGACACCTTTGGTTAAAAACTGTTTATCAGAAGGGGCTGTGATAAATTTTGAAGGCCTCCGTGGGGTAGGTTCCATCGAGTCAGGGGCCGTCCATGCCTTCCGCGCCACCACTTCCATAAGGGGGTCAAAGGGCAGAGACACCAAGGAGGTGGAAGGACGAGAACCAAAAGCCTCTAGGTAAACTGACTCGTCCTCGGAAGGATTGAGGGTAGACCAGTTCCCCCTCTGTTTGAGGATTTCAAGGATGTCAGAAAAAGAGACATCCTCAGAGGGGGACCGTGGGGACCCTTCCGACTCATCCAAGTCAGTGTCAGATGTGACGGACTCAGGAGAGTCCACATGCTTCCTCTTGCATTTCCTTTTCCGAGGGGGCTCCCCTAACGGATCAGGGGAGGCCTCGGAAGAGGAGGATGCTCCCAATGGGGGCACCTGAGGTGTTGGATCTCTGCGGTCGGGGTCGAAAGAATGGGTAGAGACCGTGGCAGGCACAACAGTGGGAGAAGCTGAGGGAGCTGACTGAGGAGCAGGCACAGGGGCCAGCATGCTCCTCATGACCTCGAAGGCACCCCTATCAGGCAGGGAAGAAGGCCCCCGCTCTGAAGAGATAAGGACCCCTCCCAGCACCGAGAGGGACGGCTCCGAGGCCGATGTCGGGGCCGAACTCACCTACGCCGAGGGGGAGAATGGGGTCGGACAAGGATCCGATGCCACTCGCCCTCTCGAAGCCGACGAGGGAGTCCCGATGCCTGGATCCTTCCAATGATGGAACGATGGAAGAGATTGGAGCCGACGACGGAGCTGAAAGATGTGGTATCAGCTCCGTCGTGTTGACGGTCCCGCCTCCCACGAACTCCGGCTCCGAACTCAAAGGAAGAGTCGGAGGAGGAATCGACGATAGAATGGGGATAGCCGCTGTCTGTTGAGAAGGGCTCTGAAGCATCTGGGTCAGTGTCTGCGACTTAAGGAGTCTACTAACCACCCTCTCAAGGTCGTGTTCCGAAAGCCTGGAAGACCGAGAGGAATGGGACCGATAGCTCCGCTCCGAAAGCAAAGGAGATCTCGGAGCCGAATGGACAGACTCCAAAGATGGAGACCTGGAGGGCTAACGGCTCACAGATGGTTCCGACACAACTATCGGAGCCGACTGAGTCTTGGTAGGATCGGCTCCAGCCGGAGCCAACGTAGGAGCACTAGAAGCACCACTAGACAAAGGCTCGGATCTTGGAGCCGTTGGTTTTGTGGGCTTCGAAGGTTTGCATGATGAAGACTTGTTCGGGGAACCTTCGGGTTTCAACAAGCCTCGTAATATAAGCTTGTTCTTTCATTCCTGCAGGACTCTTGGACCGAATGCATGGCAGACAGAACAAGAGTCCTGCAGGTGCAGAGGGCCCAGGCAATAAGCACAAGAAGTGTGACCGTCTGTCAGAGACATCTTCTGACAGCACGAGTCACACTTCTTGAAGCCTGAAACCCTGGATGCCTTGGACATCCTGAAGGGATGACAAGTCACCAACACACACAAACAAACACCCACACTCAAACTTACTCAGTCTAGACATGCATACACACACACACACACACACACACACAAAGACTGAGACTGTTTAAACTGAAAAATAGAAAATCTATTCTAACAATAACCAAAATAAACTTAAGATTAAGCTATTGTCTAAACTAAAGTTAGCCGAAGGCCTAGTAATCTAAGGAGTGGGGTTGGTAATGAGAAATAAACCCGAAAAGGGAGCTATCTAGGAAGGGGATACACTAGAGGGGTAAAGTGGGTCTACTAGACAAAACTAATACTACAAAAGGGAGAAAAAACCTTACCAGAAGAGATTTTTCTAATTTTAACCTGAGAGCCGGCAAAAATGCAACCTCGTAGCTGAAGCGGCAAACGAAATCTGTGTAGTTAGCGCCTAGCATTGTGGGATACAGGGGAGCCACGAGCTGGTATAAATAGCTCTCGAGCTTTAGTATAGGTCGAGTCGGAGCCAAGGATTGGCTCCGAACCCATCCAGCAAGAATGAAGGCGAGATTGACAACTTAACATTGACTGTTTCAAAAAAAAACTTTTTTAAATTTAGAAAGAATCAACCTGACCAGTCTACAAAGCAGACTATATTTTAGAGATTAAAGAAAGACTGATATCAATGTACTAGATACATTTTTCTAATATTTTAGCTAAAAGGCAGACATTAGTGATTGTTCTATAGTCTGCATTACTACAGGTGATAGACCATTAGGCAAAGGCATGACATGCTATAATCTTGGATGTGTTGTTGGTGTTATGAAAGTTAAGCTTGGTGAGTGAGTGAGTGAGTGAGTGAGTGAGTGAGTGAGTGAGTGAGTGAGTGAGTGAGTGAGTGAGTGAGTGAGTGAGTGAGTGTGTGTGTGTGTGTGTGTGTGTGTGTGCGAAGGGACTGAGGATTGATCATTGTGAGGCACCAGAGGTAAAGATTCCTGACTATGTCTGTAGGTCTTTATTTCAGATATCATATGTTCTTTCGTGAAGGCAGTTTTGGAACATAACTGCACGGTGTCCAAAGCTGAGCTTTGTATTTTTTTAAACAAAAGTAGACCACTGTCCGGTCGGAGTTTGCATGTTCTTCCCATGTCTGTGTGGGTTCTTCTCCACTTGTCAAAAATATGCAGGATGTTTTCACTTCAGTTATTGAAGATTCCAGTTTCAAACCAAGCCTTTGAGTCAAACTTGAGAGGAATGTCAAAATAGAGTACACAAAAATTAATGGAGTTGTGGGTAGCACCACATACTCTAAGTGGTGGTTATCAGGAGAAGAGTCATGCAGGCCAACTGTGTCTGGCATGAGCTATGGTGTGTAATTTCAAAATTTTGTACTGTATTGGGGTCTAGCCATTCATTGTAAAACTAGCTTTAGGTAAGTGGATCATATCGACTGCTGTTAACAAAAAAGGGTGCAAGTATTTGCCAGTGACCAGGAAAGGACAGACTAGAAATCTCTCCCTTTCCTGTTTCCACACCATGTGGCACATTTGGCAATAAGCACCTTTCAGTGCTCATTGTTTTTGCAGCAGTTGCATATTTTATGGGCTCAGGTTGCTAACCCAAGGCCCAACCCTCCTCAGATGGTGCACTACACACATCCACACACACACACACACACACACACACACACACACACACACACACACACACACACACACACACACGACTAGGGCTAATTTAGAGTGTCCAATTCACCAACTGCATGTCTTTGGATTGTGGAAGGAAACTGGGGCACCCAGAGGAAACTCATGCAAATGTAGGGAGGACATGCAGACTCCGCATAGAAGGCACCCCAGCTGAGAATCGAACCAGAGAACCTCTTGCTGTGAGGCAACAACACTAACCAGTATACCACTGCACAACCCACAAACTAGAAACGGTGAGGAAATTATGCTGAGAGAGAGAACCTTCAGTAGACAGTGATAAATGTCATCAGAATCAGTGACAGATTTGGGACAGTAAGAGTCCAGTGTAAGGATAAAGCAGTCTTCATAACTTCAACCTATGCCCTACATCAGGGCTGAGATGGTGAGCGACTTCAGGGCCTCCTTATTAAAGTGTGAAAAATTAGTTGGTCTTCATAAAGGGAGGCTTGAATGCTCATGTTGGGAATAGGATATGAGGATTTTATTGTTCACATGGGTGGAGCAACAAGAACAATGAAGGAGAGAATATTCTTGAATGGCTTAATGCTGGCCAAAGTACAGATCTGTAAGCAAACTTACCATAACTGTCGATGTTCGAATAGATAACTATTACATTACCATAAATCTATATGAGGTGTTTCCTGCCAAGGATCAAAGTCAAGACAGTGTACAAAATCTTATGGGTGCTTTCCTAAAGCACCATACATCAGTTGGAGATGTACTAAAAGGTTGTCAACACAAACACCACACCTCAAACACCACATACACCTACACAATACACACCCACATACGCAGAAGTCCTCAACAAAAACAAACCCAAAGAAAAGAGACTCCTAGGCAAAAACACACATGAACACCACTGCCCACCACAGCACAGACCACACACGGTTCACACATCTGTGTCTCACAGCCACTAAGGCCTAAACATAAACCCAACATATTAGTCATAGGAGACTCCATTGTGAGACACACAGATGTGCCCCTCACAAGGCTGGATAAGGAGAAAGTCACAGTTAGTTGTTTGCCAGGTGCCAGAATCCACCATATCACCCATGCACTCAAGTCTTTCAACAACAGGTACTGTTATGACTCTGTCATAGTCCATGTTGGCGTGAATGACTTGAGATGTACCTCCCAGGACTATATGAAGAGAGACATGATCGAGCTCGCTGAATATCTGTCCCAGGCAGGTATGTTCCTAGCCTTAAGAGGCATTCTACCATCACCCAGAATGATGCTGCAATACACACAGAAAGTGATTGATATTAACAATTGGCTTAGTTTCTGTGTCATTCCAAGGGGATCCAGTACCTGACAGCCTGAGAAGGCATGATCAAGAGACCATGATGCTTTTCCAGAGATGGCCTGCATCTGTCTCCCTTGGGCTTCAGACTTCTGGTAAAGGCTCTTGCCTCCCCCATACTGCCTCTTTTAGGCAATGCCATGAGGTCAAAACTACCAACATGAAATTTCATCAAAATGCAAATTAAAGATCATGCTGCTAAATGCTAGAAGTCTAAACATGAAAATGCACTCATTACAAGAATTCTTATCTCTGGAAAATGCTGACATTTGTACACTCACAAAAACCTGGTTCAAAGCTGTGGAGAGCATATCAGCCATACTAGATTACTCATCCTATCATACATTCAGACCCCCAAACTGTGGACAGCAAAGCAAATGGAGGTGGAGTTGGAATATATATTAAAGACATACACACCTCAAACAGTATGATGCACAGGAGATACTCTAGGTACAGTTAACTGTTGACAACACCTGTATTCAAATCATAGCTATCTACAGGCCCCCAACTTTGACTCAAGATGCCCACTCCACCTATCTGGACCTCTTCAGATTCAACCCTTTACCCTGATCCTGGGTGAGTTTAATTATCTAACCACAGACTGGAAAAAATACTCATGCCAAAACACAAATGCCCAGAGAGTTCTTGATTTCGTCAATGCAAATGCCTTGGACCAGCTGGTCGACACCCCCACAAGAGGTAAAAATATCTTGGACTTGGTATTAACCAACATGAGTAACCACTGCAGCATCCCTACAGTCTCATCCTCCCTGGTAAGATCTGACCATAAAGCAGTCACCATCTCCCCAACCCCCCCCCCAGCTAGGGTCAAACAAAAAAACTTCTCCAAAGCTGCTTACAAACTCCTGAGGGAAGGTATAAACAGTTTCAGAGCCCCTCCCCCTCCCCTCCATAGGAACTGGCAAATATGTTCAAACTTACACCAAAGTACTATACGACCATTTATATAGCTGCATGGAATTAGGAATACCCGACAGGACAAAATCATCCTCCTCAAGAAAGAGTAAATCAGTCTGCTGGACATCTGCAATAAATAAACTCTATAATAAAAGGAAACAATTGCTGTTCATGACCAAGAAGGAGCAGGTGCCTAACTGGAAGCAATCTCTCCTTAGCCTGAACAGGCAAATAAGAGCACTAGTGAAAGCCTCCAAAGCAAATGTAAGAGTCCAAACTGGCCACATCTACTAAAGACAATCATAAGGTTTTCTTTACATATGTCTGCAGTCTCAAAGGAAGCACTCAGATCTGCTCAGAACTGGTGGTCAAGGACACCACATACACAAACGCCGTAGATATAGCCAACCTGGTGGCAGACAGGTTCAGTAAAAACTTCACCCTTCTGTCCCCCCATCAGTAAATCAGGACATCCCCAACACCTACCTTCCTCCCCTTATTTCTAAGTAGCAAGTCATCACTGCACTCTCAAAGGTAAAAAATACAGCCTCCATGCGACCTGATAATATCCCAGAGTGCATTCTACATGAACTCAAGCAGGAATTTGCAGCACCATTAGACACCTTATTCAACTAAAGCCTGAGTACTGGCTTTGTCCCAGCCTAGTGGAGGACAGCCACTGTTATGCCTTTGTACAAAGGTGGAGCATCCACCGATCCAGGAAATTATAGACCCATCAGCCTAACTAGCATGATCTCCAAGGCCATGGAATGGATTATCATGGACCTCATTAACAAGGATATTGGCAACCTCCAAACACTCAATCCTACACAGTATGGTTTTGTCAAGGGGAGGTCATGCCTGTTAAATCTGGTCAACTTATTTGAGACAGTCACCAAAGCTATGGACGAGGGGAGGATAGTGCACACCTCCTAGCTTGACCTGGCCAAAGCCTTCAATACTATTCTACACTCGGGTATAACAGATAAACTCTCTCAACTAGGCATCAATCCATATGTTGCCAGATGGGTAACAAACTGGCTCACTGACAGAACCCACCTAGTCAAAATAGGGGAAGCCACCTCAAGCGCTAGACCCGTAATGAGCGGTGTACCTCAGGGATTGGTCTTGGGGCCTCTGTTATTTGGGATGTACTTTCCAGAGCTGCAAGCCAAAACCAGTGGGCTATGGCTGACCAAGTTTACAGATGACTGCAAGTTGGGCACTGTCATCAATTCCGCTAGTGATGTGGACATCCTCCAAGAGGGTCTTACCCAAACGAATGATTGGTGCCAGAAACATGGCCTCAAACTGAATGCCAAAAAATGAATCATCATCCCCTTTGGGGAGAGTGATCTCCCTACAAATTATCACATTAATAACAAGGTCCTAAGCAAGCAATCAGTCGTGAGGGACTTGGCCACCCGGGTTGATAGCAAACTGACTTTTCACCAGCATATTGCCTCCGTTGTACAGAAAGCTTTCTATATGGCCCGCCTCATTAATAAGGGTATCTCATCTAGGGACAAGGAGGTCATAACATCTCTGTATTCTTCCCTTATAAGACGCATTATTAAGTACAATGCCCCTTTTCAGCATGTACCTCACTAAGCACATGCAGCAGCTGGAGAGACCACAGAGGTTCCTCACCAGGAGAATCCAGGACCTCAAACATCTACCCTAAACAGATAGGCTATAATCCCTGGCCCTCTACTCAGTCTCATACAGACTCGTCAGAGGTCACCCCTGTCTGGCATGCAAAGCAATCTCAGGCCCTGCCTTGATGGGGCTGCTGCATATTCACAAGTCAAGATCTACTTGAGTAACCCACACGCACAACCTCTACTCAGTCTGTGACATCAATAGGACTTGTTGGTGGGACTGATTTGTGTCCCAGAGACCCTTCTTTGGAATAGACTCCCTCTCCACATCAAACAGAGTACCTCATTAACCCTTTTTAAGTGCAACCTGGATAACTGGATGGGGAACAGAAAATACACCACTGGGATTCTACCTGTGTCCCTGCTGGACAGGGGCATTGGGTGCTGACTTGTCGGAACACAGGATAAATTCTTGGCTAGGCTTGTAAGGGCCTCAGGGCCAAAAGGCTAGTAACTTCCTATGATCCTATTACAGGTGACAAAATTCAGAGCTTGAATGCCTCTAAGTAAGGGGGCCTGTAACAGGAAAAATGGGATGTCTAGATATGTAATCCTATGTCACAGCTGAAAAAGGGGGGTAAAGAAGATCCTACCCTGGTCAGGGGACAGATGATAAGGAAAAATATATAAAAATAAAAGGGGACAGAGAGAGAGACTGTTTACACTGCAAACATGGATATATTTGGACAATTATAGTTATGGTAAGTTTACTTATACAACTGTACTATGTTCATCATTAGATCACTGTTGTGGTAGCATAAAGCTCTATGGGCCAATTGCCAAAGCTTAAACAGGTAGGGTGGAGGATGCAAAATCAGAGCCCAGAAAACCCTAGAAAATAGATTTAGCAAAACCTGTTCTCGCTCAGAAAAAGGAATCAGCTTTGCAGTGCTTAGTGAAAATGTGCACTCATTACCAAATCTCCACCTCCAGAATAGTCCTGAAGTCTACCTGTTTCTAAAAAAGCTCCAGATGTAGTCATAGCTCTAGTGCAGTAAGACAGTACAGTTGCTTAAGTAAACTTAGCATACCAGTACATGATTGAATGATCACTGCTGCATTAGTTATATGGGTTATATCTTGCATAGGATATAACAGACAGACAGCTTCCAAAGTTTTACGGCACCTTCTATGCACCCATACCATTAGTCAGCTCAACCTGAGGTGACAAAAAAGTCAGATTTGGCACCAGGCCCTTCAGTGCATTCATGCCAATCAAGAAGGGGAGGCTAAGCCTTAAGTGGACACTGGTAGAAAAGAAAAATTACATGCCCACAGACTGACATAAAAAAACATACAAATACAAGGGAGGGTGGAAGGAGAGAATGGAGGCAGTAATCATTTGAACCTCTACTGTTATGGTAAGTTTACTTACACAACTGTACTATGTTCTTCATATTAATCACTGCTTCAGTAGCCTTAGCTTCTTGGATAGATTATCTTAGCTTAAAATAATTGGGAGATAGAGGGGGAAGGGTTGTGGAGTTCCTTGAAAATGGTCCTAGCAAAACTTGTCCTAGACCTGGAGAAGGAATCTAGTTTACAGTGCTTTGTAAAAGTATGAATAGAGGACCAAATTGCTGATTCTAGAAAACTTCTAAAGTACAACCCTTTCCAAAAATCCCTAGATGAAGCCAAGGCCATGGTAGAGTAGGACTTGATCCTACCTGGAATAGTTTTGTTGTGGGAATAACAAAAGCTAATAACAGCCTGAGACAATCATTTGGAAATAATCTGGTTTGACACAAATTGCCCCATCTCATTTTCTCAAGAATTGAGCAACTGATCAAAAGTTCTAAAAGATTTTGTTTTGTCAAGACAGTACCTGAGTTTTCTGTGGACATCCAAGGTATGAAGTATTTCTTCTCCCTCATTTTTGGGTTCGGGAAAGAAAACAGGGAGATAGATTTACTTAAGATAAACCTGAATTCCACTTTAGGTCAAAAGAGAGATTAGTTCTCAAAAAAACCCTATCTCGGTGGAATATGAGATAAGGGTGACTCACCATAAGAGCCTACAACTCAAATATTCTTCTTCCATTTGTCTCAGATATTTTTCTTGCATTAGTCAGTGCAATCAACAAAACTGTCTTTCATGTGAAAAACTTCAAGTCAGGCAAATCAGCTGGTTCAAACAAAATTAAGTGTTAGCTTTGCTAACAAAAATTATGATCCCAACGAAGATCCATGGGTTTTCTGGGAGGCTTCTTATGTACAATCCCTTTTAAAAATATTTTCACGTAAGACCACATTGAAAGAGGAGGATCAATGGGCGACATGCTGAAATAACAGCATCCAGTACCCAAAAAGACACGTATTCAACAAAATCCAACAACTTTATTAAAATAAACTCTAGGAAATAAGTCCTTTCATTTCTAATTTATAATTCCATGAAACTTCAACAGATAAAATCAGCCCCGTTCATTCATCTTTTAAAATAAAAAGTTGATTACATCACCATAACATTTAGTGATACATCCCTAAGAAGAACCAAATAAATTCATTTAAACAATGCCCTACCTCAAGTGAATGAGCATGCCCAATTAATTTCCAATACACACACAATCCATTAAAACTAAAGTTTTCATAATAATACTAACTTCATTGTTTTAGTGCTTTTAATTTCAAAATACTCTTAATAGACATATACTTATTTAAGCATGGCCAATACCTCGCATTTAAATGGATCTACCAGACAAGCTCAGTTTTTCTAATAAAAGCGGCCATGCCCCACTCCTTTCACTTAATTTAAGGGCGTCCAATATTAAAAATGTAAACACATATCCCTGACTCTCAATACAATGTTTAACAAAGGCATTGGTTTCTTTTTTGAGTCTAATGTTCCTCAAATGTTCCCAAATCCTGTGTGCCCAAATGTGGCACCAAGCTTTTTAATCGGTCACACAAGACCTAAGGCTTCCCTCTATAGTGAGACCAAAAATGTTGTAACAAAAGAACCTGTAATTTGCATTTTAGACAATATAACACATTATTCTGAAATACAGGCACACGCTTTGTTTTAACGTTACTTTCTAATGAAGTCTCTTTGCAGACAAAAGTGCTCATCCAGGCTTCAGTGAATGAAGTTCTATTTTAATTTTTAACAGGTATGTGGAACATTCATTATTTAGCTGGAAACATTTTTTGAATTTACTTCATTATTTAGCTGGAAGCATTTTTGACCTATCTTTTTGGAAACACAAGTGGATCTACCTTCAGATCATAAGGTAATCCATACCAACTCACACTCACTGCTTGACATCTGTCTCAGTGGACATATTAGATTTCTGACCCATAGTGGCTTCCAGTGGAGCAACACAACAGCTCAACAGTAACCCACTTGCCTTTGGTGCAGAAGGCTATGGGTTATTGGTTATATTCCTACACCAGGTAGTTGGGTTTATTTTCCAGTACTGACACTGCAGTGCAGTATTAGGGGTGGTGCTGCATTCCTGAGTGCATCATCCTTTGGATGAGATGTAAAAACAAAATCCTCATCTGTCTGAGTAAATTGTAGCTCAGAGGTATGTAAAAGATCCCACTGCAGCAATAAATAAGAGTAGGGGAAGTTTCACAATGTTCTGTCCAAATTTTCTCCTAGTACTAGAAATACCACATTAGTGTCCCCTGAAAGGAGGACACTAATATGGTCAACAAAGGATAAAATGAAAAAATAAATAAATAAAAAATACCAGAGAGGTAAAAAAAAATTATATTAATGTCTGAGGGCTTCATGATGGTCACAGTGGATTCATCAGTCCAGACGAGGAAATCAAGGTGGAAGGCTAGGCTCAGTTTCTATCCTCTCTCTAACAGTTTTCTTCTTTCTCTTTAACTGAAGGGGGACATTTGAAGAAGAATCACGAGCTAAAAGAGGACTTTCTTTGATTCTCTAAAAAGAGATAAAGGTTCTTAAGCTGACTACAAATGATCTTAGGTATAAAGGAATAACAAATATCACACAAATGGAGATTATGAGACTCCCCAAATCAAAAAAGACAGGCTATGTGGGAATCCTTGTATGGGATTTGTCTACCATAGGCATATTTTTTCTCTTCTGCTAGACATACAACAAAAATTATCTACAACATTTCATCAAAATATATAAAGCTGATGTATAAGCCAGTTGCCAATTATGAACTCAAAGAGTAATTCAGATGTCTGACAGAACTCTTAAACAGCAAGAATGTTTTGAATTTTGGCACCCATGTTCTGAAGCTCCAAATGATGTAGGGTGAGTTAGGAAGGTGCCCAACAGCTTTTGTATACTGGCCAGATGTCCCGTTCTTGGCAGGACATGTCTTATATAGTTTTACACTACTCTAATGGTACTCTAATGATGAACATCACCTGGTTTCCCAAGACAGACAGTCACAAGATCACATACAGGAGTGGACAGCATGCAACTCAGGTAGATTTCCTCAGAAGGAAAGGGCAGTGGGATTAAATCAGAGACTTCAAAGTCATCCCCATAATTGGTCTCCATCATCAGTGAGTACAAGCAGTGGTCAGAGATGGCTCTGAGATCAATGCACTATAAACCTGGGCATTCACTGCTGTGAAGGCTCATGAGACCAAAGAAATACTTTTATCACCCCAGGAAGAAGAGAAAATGGAGCTGAAGAAAAATAACAGTACTTCAAAACAGCATGTGTGAAGACAATAGAACAGATGTGCATCACAGCTAGGTATGGAATAAGGTACACAAATAATGCTGGTGTCAGAATGAAGAAATCCAGGAAGCTATCAAAAGAAGAACTGAAGGAAGAAGTCAAAGATGGAAAAGACAGACAGACCAGACTAACAAAGAAACTGGATGGCTAACAAAAAGACAAAGAGATCAGCCATAATAGCAAACAACAAGGTATCTTAGTGAAAGTGACATAGCAGAAAGCACAAAGAAGCTTTATCAGCTTGCAAGGTAATGATAGAAGAATAAAAAGATAGCCACTATGTGTCATTCATAATGGACGCCAGTAACAATCTGCCCACCAGACAAGGAGACATCAAGGGCGAGCAGAAAGGATACTTCAAGCAGCTTCTGAATATAGAAATCCCTACAGAAGATCTACAGCCACATACACAATGTATGATGAAAGAAGAAGAAAAGCCCATCTAAGAAGTATGAAGTGCACTGAGGAAAATGAACACAGGGAAAGCAGCAGGCTCACATGAAGTTACAACAGTTAAGATCAATATATTTGGTGCATTAAGGAGAAAAGGTTACTGTGGTACTCATTATGGTTTGCAGAAAGAGTTGTATTCCGGATGGATGGAAAATAAGCATGCTAGTATCAGTATAGACGAACAAAGGAGACATTTACAGCTGTGGGCAGTACAGAGGTATCAGAATTCTGCTGCATTGCATGAAAGTGATGGAGAGGGTGACTGAGAAACAAATACACAGGTTAGTAGAAAGTAAGAAGAGGTATGAGTACTTTGATTCAGATAAGGCTGCTGTACACCTAGCCTAAAGGTGAGACAGATAGTGCAGAAGAAGCTGAAGATGAGAAAAGAACCCAACTGTAAATTCCTAGACTTGAAGAAAGCCTATGAAAATATCCCCAAAAAAGCTGGTTTGGGCAGTCCAGTGGTAGTTCAAAGTAATGGAAAAACTGACAGGATTAGTGCAGAGTATGTAAGGACCTGATAACACAAGTACAAACAGTGTTTGAGCTCACAGGGTGTCCTCACTCACAGTGGCTGCATAAGGTTCTGCTCAGTGCTCAGTCCTGTTTATACTGGCTTCACTCACATTATTATGCTATAAATAGCACCAGCACAAGCAGATCAACATATGTAAGTGGCTACTTTTAGAACCAGTGTCTGTGGTGTGTCATAACTTTCTACATGAAAGACAGTCTGTCAGTGTCTGACAAACCACCACCTCCATGACCAAGACACCACTGACCTCTACTTTGTGGAAAAAACAATGAGTTAGAAGACATGGTGCCCACACATGGAATCAAGAAGCAATGGATGGTCTGCCTATATCGATGGACACAAAGGTTTATGTAGCATTATTCATCCTTACTACAGGGATTTTTCAGTTTCTGAGAGGGGACACTTTAGCAGTTTTGCATGTATGAGCTTTGTGATTCCTTGACTTTATGCTGCAGTATATGGAAGATCATATGTGGTATTCCATGGAAAGCAGAAAACAGAACCATCACTACGAGGACATTCTACAACACATCTCTTTTCTCTGACATCCTGAGAGACATCGATTGCCCCCACATTCCCATCATAGCCCCACTGTTATGTCAAATAGAAGAGCATCCACCCTAACAGTTCCCATGTAGTGTGCAATGCAGAAGGTATAATATACAGTATGCTTGTGCACCATACATGAGGTTCCTGTGAACTCCACATCTGGCACACATACAACTTCTAACAATGTTTCATAAGGGGGTTACTCTCCCTACTCAGTTGGTAGATGAACATAATGCCAGGCACTGAGTGCTGGATATGCTGTTCCCACGGCTGTAGGCAGAAGGCAACTCATAGTGGCATCTACTGTTGTGTGTTGCAAGTGATGTAACATATTCCTTGGAACCATGGCTTATGACCCACCATCACAAGCACCCAGACCATGGTGTAGATGGCATACAACACTGTTCTATTGCAGTCACAAAACAACTGAAAATGTGCTTGGACCCCTAGAGGCTTGCGTCCACTGCTTAAGTACATCTTGTGGCATACTTCATTACACACCAGATAATGTAACTACTTTGGATCAAACATGGGAACTCTGTTTTGCTCCCTCCCATATAGTGAGACTATAGTCTGGTGCGGTGAACTTTTCCACTACTGCTCTCTTGGTCCTATGTAAGACATGTATGCCTGTGAGTTACACATGTGGATAAGTGTGTGTGTGTGCATACACAACTGTCCCTGGTAGAATCCTATGTCACAGCACCATTTGTCTGCTTCAGTCTGTTGGCCTGTGTCATACTGACAGCAGCAATGGAGATATTACCCCTATCCAGCTTGTTGTAGTATTGTGATGATGGCAGGTGGTGTGACAGATGTATAGGAAACTTCATTTTCCTTGTAGTATGTGTTGTAGTTTGTGTGCATATGTTACAATGTGTTTCCAACCACAACTTCAATACAGTAACCTGTCACCCCCTTGTTCTCTATTCCCAGTAAGGATGAGTCCTCCAAAG
This sequence comes from Protopterus annectens, assembly GCF_019279795.1. Lineage (NCBI taxonomy): Eukaryota > Metazoa > Chordata > Ceratodontiformes > Protopteridae > Protopterus > Protopterus annectens. The sequence goes on from NC_056735.1 coordinate 479,089,832, forward strand.
GAGGACAGTAACCTGTCATGTTATTGGGTATGTTACTTCACCCACATTACTGTTCAGTATTTTTTCCCTTTTGCTTCCATACACCCATGTGTACACCCTGCAGTCCTAAGTTACTTTACCAATTATCTTGTCTGCAGCCAATATACTTAAGGGGGAGTACAAACTCTTGTCCACTGAATTATTATCTCTAAGTTTCTCACTGAGCTGAACTCTCACAGAATATGATGAGTGCACTTTTTATTGTACCAAAAAAGGCCCATGGTGTGGTGATGATGCTAATGAAAAGACCTAGTGTGATCATTTCTGAATTGCTGCCATAAGATGATGCATTATCACTCAGAGTCACCACCAACATGTTCATTCCTACTGCTGCCAGAGTTAGGAGGCCATACGTACAATATGTTCAGGCATGGAAACTATAAATCTCATAGCACCATTTGTTCATGCTAGTTATTCTTCCATCATGCACCCTTGTCGCCTGACAATGCACATCAATTGGTGCCTGTAGTGTGTGGCCATGTGCACAAGGCTACCCTTTCTTCCTCATCCTGACCTGTAAAGTGGACATGGCCTCTTCAGGCACTGGGTTCAGCAGGGTCCCTGCCTTGTGCATCAATAAGAATAACATCTTTGTGTGCTTTCTGCATAGATAGGGAGCACATGCTAGCCGCTATAATCACCACATGTGTAATATTGATACCTGGCACCAGCTTGCCAAGGTAGAGGTTAATGCTACTGGCATTCCTCACTCTGGTTAGCAGTCCATATCTGTTTTTCCATGTCCCCCACACACCCCCCCCTACTTATATATTCTAACTCCGAGATTGCACTACAGTGGGGATGTGGATGACTTTCCACTCCCCACTGTGCCGCGATCTCCATGCAGATAGTCGACTTACACTTATGCGAATGCAGTAGTGCATTTACATAAGTGGAGTCGACTATCTGGTTCACAAATGTTTGTGCGGTCAACATTATGATTTTCGGCACATTGCAGCCTACAGAAAGAGTAGTTCGCACAAACATATATAAACCATGTGTGTGTGTGTGTGTGTGTGTGTGTGTGTGTGTGTGTGTGTGTGTGTGTGTGTGTGTATATATATATATATATATATATATATGCGTGTGTGTGTGTGTATATATATATATATATATATATATATATATATATATATATATATAGATATACAAATAAATACATAAACACATATATTGGGTTATATATATCATTTGATAAAATCTAGATGTGACTGCACCACAAATGGTGAAAAAAAATGACTAAACTTACATTTGACTGAAAAATGTAGATGTGTATAGATAGTATTTATGGTGCTGTTTTTGATCATGGGAGTTGTTAGGGAAGTAGTTCTTGAAGATTTTCAGTGGTTTGGCAATCCACAATGTTATATTGTACCCTCGGGTTTTAGATGTTTGTGTTTGTGCACCACTGTTTATGCAAGTATAGGTGTGTTATGGTTAGAGTAATGGCAGAGTAAGGGAATAAATTTAGTACAGGGTGTGGTGATATATCCATGTATGTATGTCTGAGCTGTTGTTTAGTGAAAGTGTCAAAAAAGGGTTCTTCAAAGGTTAGGGGAAATGGTTAGCATTAGAAGGAGGGGACAGGTTTGGGTTATGGTTAGCAGGTCTTAGTAAGGTGGTGCAGAAGTGCATTACTAGTGCCTCTAACCCTAAACCTACCTATGACCCTAAATGTAACTCTGCCTCTTAAGTTTCACAAACCTTTTCTATAACAATACAGTTATATATCCGAATTTGCTATGTGCTGTATTTTTGGACTCCATTAAATTCTGAGCATCTTATCCTCTCAACAGAAACGTATCAATCATGAAGTTAGCTTCCCTTTCAAAATTACATTCTGTGTAACACATCCTACATATTCTCAAATACTGAGATTTGCGAATATTTCTAATACTATGCCAAGGATGCCAAATGGAAGGCAATAACATAAAAAAAATAGAAAATAGCAAAAGGTTTCTCATATATGGTCATTATGTTTGCATTTGGACTATTTGGACTTTTCAAAATATTTATATCCAAAAAATAAATACACTTCTCATCGAAAGATATAGTAAAACCACTACCAAATGCATTATTATTCAAATAGCCCAAAAACTCAAAAAGGATGGCTGATCTCTTGACCAAATCATCCAGCAATCATGTAGAAAACATCTTCAGATCCTGATCTCATTCCAAAATGTACTGGAGTTTCTATCAAGAATATAACATTTTTCTACATAAACATAAAAATATCAACATAAATAGGTGCAAAATTATCACCCATAGCTGTTCCTCTAAGCTAATGTTAACAATCCTTTGAAAAAAAAGTCAGCTAATATCTCTACAAAAAGAACTAAGAGAAAATCATTAAACCCACATGAATATAAACCTGCTGCCTCCAAAAAACAACATACTGCTCTAGGAATCCCCATATGAGGCAGGTTAGTGTACAATGAAGTGACATCTAAAGTACACAAAAATATTTGATTCAGGCACCTCACATCTCACATGCTGTTCAAAAATTCATTTGATTCTTTCAATCTAGAGGGTATCAAATCCAATAAAAACTTCAAATAACATTCCAAAAAACAAGAAACTGAACATCCTAGTAGGGGAAAATTATTCATATATATTTTAGGAAAAAGATATAACACCTTAGGAGACCAGTTGGCATAATGGTTAAGGTCTTTGCTTCCCATGCACAAGGTACAAAGTTCAATCCTGACCACTGGCCCATACGTGTTTGGAGTTTGCATGTTCTTCTTGTGTCTCTGTGGAGTTCCTCCCACCTCTGAAAAACATGCTGAGTGTTTCCATGTCAAACTCACCAATAAATGGAGCTATGGGCAGCAGCACAGACTCTACATGGTGCCCTATAGGGAGAACAGTTGTACAGACCAGACACTTTGGGCATCTACTGTGGTGCACAGTATCCTCAAGACAGAAGATCATGGATTACAGACTGCGTGCAATGGCAGGACTAACCACTCGACAGTGTAAAATATGGCTCTAGATGAGTCGGTCATGTTAACTAATGTCGCCAAATGGGCATGGGTATTTGTCTGTAATAATTAGGTTGAGCATTCGACCTATGCCAGGGACACATCCTAATGGTGGGAGGGGTGCATGTGCCCTCCATAAAGCCCAGCAGCCCTGTGTCAACAAGCTACTGGCTGTCTGATGTCTGGTTGCTCAGCCTGGGTTAGCTGGGATAGTTCTGTTGAACTGACGTAAAACCAATCAACCTGCCAAACATGTAAAATGCAAATATAAAATGTAAAAAAAAAAAAAAAAAAAGGCAAAAAAAGGATGCAGCTTAGAAGTTGATGACAAGATGATAAAGAGGAGGCTGGACATCCTATGTGTCCAAGAGACAAGATGGAAGGCACTGCAGCAAAGCCAGTTGACTTGGGATCCAGAGTCTATTATTCAGGAGAAGGACAGGCTAGAAATGGTGTGAGAATTGTAGTGAATGAGAATATTCAGAAGTCAGCAAGGGATATCATCAGAATGGCAATCAGACTCCAGTGTCAGTCATAATTTCAGCCTGTGCCCCTGGGCATGATTGTGATAGTGACATGGGTGGGACAACAGAAATAAAGAAGGGGTGGCCATTGTAGTCTTCTGTCTGGCAAATGGCTTGATAGTAGCCAATACATGGTTCAAAAAGAGAAACAGTCACAAGATCACATAAAAGTGTGGCCAACATGCAACTCAGGTAGACTTCCTCCTAGTAAGGAAAGGGCACTGGGGTAGATCACGGTAGAATCAATGATTGCAAAGTCATCCCCAGTGAAACAGTCGACCCACAGCATAAACCACTGGTTGCACAATCAGCTGTAAGCAGTGGTCACAGAAAGTTAACAGAGACCAGGCTGAAGACCTAGAAGTTGACTGGAGAGAAAGCACAACAGTTCAAGGAATTACTCAGAGCTCTACCACTCCAACAAGAGGAGGAAATAGGTGCAGTTGAAGAAGAATGTCAGTGCCTCAAAACAACATTTGTGAGGACTACAGAACAGACATGCAGCTGAGCCAGGTATGGAAATAAGGTACATAAGGAAAGCTGGTGGTGGAATGCAGACCAATCAGTCATCAAAAGAAAGAAGGCGTGCAGGAAAAAGTGGAACAGAGAAAAGACTGACCGGCTAGGAAGGAATAGTGGTTGGCTTATAAAGAAGCTAAGAAAGGAAGTGCAATAGCAAAGAACAGGGCATCGGAGGCACTCTACCAGCTTCTAGAAAGTGACTCATTAAGTGTCACAAAGAAACTATATCAACTTGCAAGGCAGAGACAAAAAAATAAAGAAGACAGTCAGACACCCTTTATATGGGATGACGGCAACAACTTGCTCACCAGTCCATGGGACATCAAAGGCAGACATTTCCATCAGCTTCTGATTGAAGAAAACCACACAGAAGCTGTACTTCCCCATGCACAGCCTACAATGATAGAAGAAGAGGAGCCCACACTAGAGGAAGTAAGAATAGCACTAAGGAAATGAAGTCAGGAAAAGCAGCAGGCTCAGATGAGGTCAGCAGGTATGATAAAGATGTTGGGCGAGATAGGGGAGAAATGACTTCTGAGGGTACTCAAACAATGTGGAGAAAAAGGTGTGTGATGCCCCACCACTGGCCCAGTAATCATGAAGCCTCAATCCTCACCACTAACAACAGTGGGGGACATCCATTGGGAGGATGACAGGTACACATACAGCATTTCCAGATGCAGCTCTCTGCATCAAGTGCAATTTCCATTAAGAGCACACAGAGACTACAGTCAGTCCAGGGCTGGTTTCTCTGTTTTCCTCCAGATCCGCAATAAAACTCCCCACAGACACAGCTATAGAGTTGAGATCTCAGCTGAATGGCCAAGCCAAGACCTCCAGCACACTCTCTGTACAACCAGTGCTTTGTGTCCCTAACCAAGTACCAGACACACACACACACACACACACACACACACACACACTTTGAGTATGATTTATACATACACACAACTGGGAAAGGATGGCACAGGTTTACTAACTATTCCCCCTTCTACCCAGACTATAAGGTAGTTATCACTGCCACCAGCCAAATCTTTATCAGCTACTTTAAGGCCCATAACAAAGGGTGTCCAATCTTACTGTGTAATGTTACTTTTAACAGAAATGGTAGTTTGACCAAGAACAAAGCTATTAGGAGTGGCTCATAGTGTCACCAAATAAATATGCGAGTACTCTCAGAACTTAAACATGTCTCACAAATATCAGCCACATTGATGCAGCTGGTAGCATTTAGCATCTACCTGTAAAAATACATAAACAAAGGCTTTTCTTACAGTAGATCTAAGGCAGATCCTGGAAGTCATAAAACAATAAACACTTCCAAGACAACAAAAACAACTTCTCGTTCTAGACATTGTGTCTGTTACTGCACTGAAACTGAAATATCACATCCTTTTATTAAGTGGCCATGAACTAATTTAATTTAAGTTATTTTGCTGAAGTTAACCTCTTTTGTCTCAGTTTCCCCTATTAAAATACATACATTTAAACAGTTATAATAGTGTATATACATTTCTTTACTTTTCCAGTAGGGTACACTGTGGATACATAGGTTCATAGGTATGTACTACGCTATCAGCCCTGGGGCCTATATAAGCCTAGTAAAAAAGGTTCCCTGGCTTTTGCCACCCAAGAAAATTATTTTCTTGTGCCCCTGTCAAGCAGTGCCACAGAAGTGATCCCTGGGGTGAATTTTCTATTTCCCATCCAGTCATCAAGATTTTTCTTAAAGAGGGCCAATGAGGAGCTTTGCTTGACATGAATGGGTAGTCTGTCCCAGAGCAAGGGAAGTCTCTGGGACAGGAATCTATCCCTCCAACATGTTCTGTTTATTGTGGTGACAATTTTTAGGACCCTGGAGCATGTGGTTTGGAGAGACTGGGATTTATTTAAGTGTAGCATGTCCAACAGCTCTGGGTTTGACATAGCTTTGTATGTTAGGCAGAGATCACTTCTGAATAGGCGATATGCGAGGGAGTAGAGCTGGAGTTTTTTGAGATGGTCTGCGTATGGCATCTGTTTGAGGCCGGTAATCCTCTTAGTGAGGTATTTCTGTGGCCTTTACAATTGTTGTAGGTATCTAGTGAGATACATGCCAAATGGAGCATTGTACTCTATGGGTCTGATGAGGGATGAGTAGAGAGGAACAATGACCTCCTTTTTTCTAGAGGAGAACCCCTTTGTGATGAGGTGTGCCACGTAGAAGGATTTCCTGACTACTGTGGCAATGTGGTTATCAAAGGAGAGACTACTGTCCACCTGTGTCCCAAGGTCTCTTATCACACTTTCAGTATTTAGTGAGCTACCGTCTATGTGGTAGTTTATGGGTACTGAGTTTTTCCCAAAAGGAATGACAATGCACTTCTTGGCATTAAGCTTGAGGCCATGACTTTGACACCAAGCATCTGTCTCTGTGAGGCCCTTTGGTAGAATGTCTACATCATCAGGTGATTCTATTACTGCTCCAAGTTTGCAATCATCTATGAACTTTGTTAGCCAAAGACCTTCTGTGTCAGCCTGCACTTCAGAGAAGTAGATGCCGAACAGGAGAGGACCCAGGATGGAATCCTGTGGTACTCCACTCATCACTGGTCTGAAGTCAGACTTGGAGTCGGCTACTTTTACTGTTTGGGTTCTGTCAATGATTTAGTTGGCCACCCATCTTGTGACATAAGGATTTATGCCCTGTTTAGTGAGTTTATCTATAATTCCAGAGTGGGGAATGGTATTAAAAGCCTTGGCGAGGTCAAGATAGGCTGTGCGCACTACCTTGCCCTCATCTACGGCTCTAGCGACTGCTTCAAAGAAGTCAATCAGGTTTAGTAGACATGATCTACCTTTTACAAACCCAAACTGAGTGTGGTCCAGGGTTTGGAGGTTACCTATGTCTTTGTTTATAAGCTCCAAGATGATATGTTCCATGGCCTTGCAGACCAGGCTCATCAGGCTAATGAGGTGGCAGTTTCCGGGGTCTGTGGTGGCACCCCCTTTGTGGAGTGAGATAACCGTTGCTGTGTGCCATTCAGTAGGCACATAGCCTGAGGTGAGGCTATGACTAAACATGGTACTTAGGTGGGGTGCCAGTTCATTCTGTAGTTCATGCAGTACGCAGCCTGGGATGTTGTCTGGTCCCATGGATGCTGTGTTCTTGGCTTTGGAGAGTGCGGACTTTATTTGTTCATCCATGATTATAGGGGCTTTGCATTCTTCCTGTATTAAGATGGGGTCTTTGGAGGGTGGGGGGGTAAAGTTAGCACTGACCCTATCTGTCAGGATGTTGGCAATATCAGTTGGTTCTGTATATTTAGTGCCATTGTGCTGTAGTTCAGAGCAGATCTGAGTGTTGCCATTGAGATTCTTGACATAGCTGTAGAATGCTTTGTGGTTGTCTTTGGAATCAGTGGTGATTTTATTTTCATAACTGGCTTTGGAGGATTTTATGAGGAATCTCAGCTTCTTGCTGAGGCTGACCAGGGAGTTCCTCCAATCTTGGGATTTTACTCTTTTTTTGTAACAGCTTCTTCCTTCTGTTGTAGAATTTGTTTATGGCAGGGGACCAGCAGATTGGCTTCCTTTTTTTGGAGGGTAGCATCTTGGTTCTGTTGGAGATGCCACAATCCATGCACTCTTGTATGTGCTTATATAGTGCATTTGTGTAAGATTCAGCAGTCGTACCTCTATTTTCTATGTGCATTGGTGTCGTGAAGTTTGCCACTTCTGTCTTAAGAAGCATGAAGTTGGCTTTGGAGTAGTTTTTGATGGTGGTTTCCTTAATAGGGGGTGGGATATGGATGTCTAGGGTGATTAACTTGTGGTCGGATCTGACCAGTGAGGAGTTGACCTCTGGCATGGAACACCGGTTACCCATATTGGTAATGACCAGGTCCAGGATATTGCTGCCCCTGGTGGGGGTGTGGACAAGCTGACCCAAGGTGTTGGAATTTATGAATTCCAGAAAACATTGAGCAAATGAGTTGGTAAATGAGCAGTTTTCCCAGTTGATGGTAACATCTTTAAGTTCAGTACTTTGCAAAATATCTCTTCAGCACACGTCTGTACAAACCATCTTATATGACATACAGTTCTAATACATTTGTAACACAAGCATATAAATCATGTTGATATTAACAAAATACATATAATTGTTTACAAAATGCTAGATAGCTGGGCTGGTAGTAACTCCTTTCATGACAAGGTGTATCCCAGGTGACTGCAGAATAAGCATACGTGTGCCAGTGTACAAGAACTAAGGGGACATACACAACTGTGGGCCATACCGAGGCATCAAACTCCTATCACAATGCATGAAAATTCTGGACAGGGCGATTGATAAATGTATATGCAGAGTGGTAGAATGTAAGATGGAAGATGAGCCGTTTGGATTCAGATCCGGATGCATCACAACTGACCTGTTGTCTGCAGTGAAACAGATAGTTGAGAACAAGCTAGAGATGAGGAAGATGAGGAAAGAGTCCAACTGGGCATTCCTAGACTTGGAGGGAGAAAGTATATGACAAGGTTCCAAGAAAGCTTATTTGGGAAGTACTGCAGTGGTTCAAAGTCCCAGAAACATTGGTAGAATTAATGCAGGCTATGTACAAGTACCCTATGATTCAAGTACAAACAGTGTTTGGCCTCACCAAGGGGTTCCCAGTGGAAGCAGGTGTGCAGCAAAGTTCAGCTCTGAGCCCACTGCTTTTCATACTGGTGTTGGACTACATTAGCAATCAGATCAGAGGAGACATATCAACAAAGTTGCTGTATGCGGATGATGTGGCATTACAGGCAGATTCTGAGCAAGAATTTCAGTAAAGGATAGGGGAATGGAATGCAAAACTGAAGGCACATTGGATAAATAAGACAGTAGTAATGGCAGCAAATTGAGGAAAATCAGAAGAAGCCAAGAATTGAGATAGAAGGGAAGATAGTGGAACAGGTAAACAGCTTCAAGTATCTGGGAGGGGTGGTTGAAGAAAACGGAAGGCATTTAATTTTAATCCATGATTATGACATCACCTTTTGGTTTGGAAAAGGCATTCTTGGAGAATCTTGATGTCCTCTGGAGCATTTATGACAGGTTTATGCTTACAGTTATTTGCAAACGTGTTCAGCCATAAGTCCATAACATTAGCTTTGAACTCTGAAAAGTAAACAGCAGAGAGGAGTGGCCCAAGTACTGAAGACTGGGGAAACACCATTACTGACAGGTCTTTGGAGAAAGTAGAGTCACCTACTCTAATTTTCTGGGTTTTATCTGTGAGTAAATTTGCTATCCAACAAATTACTTAGGGAGATACTAAAAACTGGAACTGGGATCATTAGAAAAGGGTAGAAGCATATTACATAGGAAAACATGGGAATTGTGGGAGCAATACATGGAGAGGAGGAAGAAAGTTTAAAAGAAGGCAGGAATTGAATGAACTATGTCATGGTTGAATAACTATGACTTGATATGTTATAAGTTATGTATAATGTTTGCAGCTACAGTTGTGTCAGCACGGTTTGGAATGTATAATGTTAGCAACTCAGATTCTGTCACTATAGCTTATTGTCATTTCTATAAATGTAACATGGCCTATGTCATACATGATAATTTAATAAAGATGTTTTTTGATTAAAAATAAATAGTGGGGAGAGTTTATCAACAATGCCTGATTGTGACACATTTGGAAAGAAATTGATGCATGAAAATTTGATAAAGAAAGGATTTCAGGATTGTTTTTCAGCTGAATATCTGGATAAAAGGAAAATAGAAGTACTTATATTAATTGCTAGAGGAGTATGAATAGTGATAGAAGAGGAAAAAAGATAATAATGTTAGATTTGTAGTAGTAAGAGGTTACTGGCAAGGGAGGAGGATTACACTGGCATGCATTTATGGAATTTGATTTGCAACTGTGAGGATGTATCTGGAGGGGGCTCAGAAGGGAAAATATAACAAAAGAAGATAGATTTGTGAAGAAACGATTGAAAATATTTGGTACAAAAGATGTGAATCCAGTAGTAGAAGGTAACAGAAAAATTACATATTATTCCCAACGGTACGGAAACTACGTAGGCTACACAGAAATAATATTTCACAGGAACATCTGCATTTAGTTGAAAGTTTGGATAGATATCCAATAACTATTAAAGTTCATGAGCCAATAATAACTAAAATTAAATGCACCGTTGTTGTTGTTTGTCATTTCCAGGTTAGGGGTCGCTGCAGCGGAACTCCGGTCCGCTAATGATTGGCAGTAGATTTTTATGGTGCCGAGTTGCCAGCCCAACACCCAACCTTCGGCGAAGGCACGCCCATTCACGCATGTCTTTCGGTGGCCACTCGACCGCGGGGAGGACATGCAGACTCTACACAGAAGGCACTCCAGCTGAGAATCGAACAGGAAAACCTCTTGCTGTGAGGCAACAATGCTACCGCTGTACCAAAAATGCACCGTAATGGAATAAAAATAGACAGTGGCATTTTGTCACCTATCTGTTAAACAGAGAGGAATTTAAGGAATGGGTAGTAGAAATTATTTGGGAATTATTAGGGAAGATAGAAATGTCTTCAGTCAATATATCTAGGTAGTGAGACAAAATGAACAAAGAGTTTAAAAATAGGGTAGAAATAAAATAAAAAGAGATATGGTTGTGACAAAAGGAGGTCAGCACAGTTAGCTGGAATTTTGTGAATATCTATATGTCATTTGTGAATATCAAACTAATTTATATAAGATGTTTGGATTACAAATGTACTAGAACTATATGTCATGTGTGCATGCCCTACTTTAGAAAAATAAATGAAATTAAATCAGTTTATAGGCTGGCCAAAAAGATGCTACCGTACAGGTTTCAATGCAGCCAGAGACACAATGTCTGTACTAGGAAGCTTTCTGTATTGTCTTTGGGGTTAACTAATCACTACTCTGGAAGCATAACATATACAATTGTTTTATGACATCCAGAACCTGCCAAAGATCTGAGCAAAAGCCTTTGTACGTGTATTTTTACAGGTAGATGCTAAATACTGCCATCTGCCAGGATTGGGATTTTTGCCTGGGAACTATAAGTCAGATGACAAGAAATGACATTCTGCAAGCTATCCCAGCAGTAATATTTTATATATTATTTTGAGAAGTCCCTTAGACAGAGCATTCTAAATTCTGTCTTTGACCTGACAACAAGAACCATTGACATCTTCTGTCTTGCTTTATTAATAAGTGTTTAGGGTATAGTATACTAATGTCCGGGGTTAGAGGTCGCCACAGTGGAACTCTGGTCGGCTAATGATTGTCAGTAGATTTTTACGGTGCCAGTGTGCCAGCCCGACACCCAACCTTCAAAGAAGGCATACCCATTCACGCACGCACCTACCTGCATGTCTTTAAATGTCACACAACCGCAAGGAGGACATGCAAACTCCACACAGAAGGCACTCCAGCCGAGAATCGAACTGGAGAACCTCTTGCTGTGAGGCGACAATGCTAACCACTGCACCACCATATACTATAATTCTCATAAATTCATTCAGGAATATAGTGAAGCATAGTTTAGATATTATTTTTCTTTATTTGTTTGAGACTGTCCTAGAATGTTGTTTTAAATATTTCCTGTGATTTTGAACTCTGATGTCACTGTGAATATATACTTAGTATTTTTTTGTTATTTCATTATTTATTATTAAATATATTTAAACCTTTCATCGTGGCAGATCTTTGTAGATATATTTATGTTCTGAGAGTACTTGCATATTTAAATCCAAAAAATAGACTTCAACCACCACAGCAGTGAGCAGCAAAATGCAGTGTAATAAAAACAAACTAAAGTAGAAATAAAATAAGAATTTTAATAACAAAAAGGTAAGAGCTTTTGTGGAAGACAGCTTCCTCAAACCTTGTTTTAGTTCTACTTTAGTTTGTTTTTATTATGCTTTTTGCTGCTTGCTGCTGTGGTGGTCAAAGTCGTCTTTTTGGATTATACTTTGCTGTGGATTTGTTCAGCCTTTGCCTGCAGGTGTTCCTGTTTCTCTTTTGGAAGTACTTGCACATTTATTTGATGACAATGTGTGGGCCACTCCTAATACCCTTGTTCTTTATCAAACTACCATTTGTATTAATATTAATATTACACAGTACAACTGGTCACCTTTTGTTAAGGGCCTTAAGGTATCTGGCAGGAGTGACTGGTGGCAGTGGTAACTACCTTATAATCTGGGCAGAAGGGGCCAGCTAGTAAACCTGTGCCAGCCTTTCCCAGGTGTGTGTGTGTGTGTGTGTGTGTGTGTGTGTGTGTGTGTGTGTGTGTGTGTGTGTGTGTGTGTGTGTGTAAATCAAACCTCAAAGAGAGAGTGAGTGTGTGTGTGTGTGTGTGTGTGTGTGTGTGTGTGTGTGTGTGTGTGTGTGTGTGTGTGTGTGTGTGTGTGTGTCCATCAGCTACTTGGGCATGGACACAAAGCACTGGTTGAACAGAGAGGGTACTAGAGGTCTTGGCTTGGTCACTCAGCTGAAATGTCAACTCCATAGCTCTGCCAGTGGGGAGTCTTATTAGGGATCGGATGGAAGAGGGAGAAAACAGCCCCGGACTGACTGTGGCCTCTGTATGCTGTTAAGGGAAATTGCACTTGATGCAGAGAGCTGCATTTGGAAATACTGTGTGTGCACAGTGGTTTGGGCAACAGGAAGCAGAAAGGGGCTGTTGCCAAGTTTAGAGAGCCTATAAGAAGGAAAAATAACTAGAGATCCTGTAGAAGTATTTGAAATATTTGAGAAATGTTCTGAAATATGTATAAAGCAGAGAAATGTGGAAATGAAGAAAAAGTAAAAATGGAATTATTTATGGAAAAATTAAATATGCCAAGTTTTGAGATAGATGAGATTAAATTATTAAAAGTTAAGGTAGGAGGAGAAAAAATAAAAATGGAGAAGTATAACTAATCCACAGGGACGTCTCCAGGAATAGGTGGTATTCCTGTGGAACTTTGGAAGCTAGGAGGGAAGAAAGTGATAAAAATCTAGAATGTTTTGTTTAACAAAATTTTAAAAGGAGGAGAAGCACCAACATCCTGGAAGAAGGCTGTGGTGGCTTTAATACCAAAAGATGATAAAGACCCAGTCGGATCCAGCATCATATAGACCCATTTTGATTCTAAACCATGATTACAAAGTGCTTATGTCTGTAATGGCTAAAAGAATTGCAAAGGTGTTGGCAAAATTGATAGATGTAAATCAATGTGGTTTTATGGAGGGGAAGCAAACATTTGACAACATTAACCAAGCAATGATGATCCAGAGGGAAGCAGAATGTAAGAAAATACCACTGTTGTTGGTAGGTCCTGATGCCAAGAAAGCATTTGACAGAGTAAGCTGGAATTTTATGAGTAAGGTAATGGCATCTCTGATAAAATGATAAGGTTAGTTGGGAGGATATATGAAGACTGGAGGCGAAAATTAAAGTGGGAAGGTCCCTCTCTCATAAGTTCAGTTTGAAAAAAGGAACCGAGCAGTAGTGTCCTCTTTCCCCTTTGTTATCTGCATTATATTTAGAACCATTGGCGAGGAAAATAAGGGAATCAGAAATTTCAATGATATAAGTGGTACAGTAATCAAAAAAATTAGCTTTATTTGCAGATGATATTATTTTGTACCTGATAAAACCAGAAAAGGGCATTTCAGTGTTATGGAACATTCTGACGCAGTTTCAAGTCTTTTTGGGATACAAAATTAATGAAGATAAAGCAAAGGCAATACATATAAACTCTGTACCTACACACAAATTGGTCAGCAATACCCATATTTATTGGTACATGATAAAATGAAGTACAGGAGTATGGAATAAAAATGATTCTCTTATGGCAGCTAAGGACATGTGGAAAGAGACTATCCAAAAGATAATAAAAAACAAGAAACTGGAAGCTCTGTTTTATGGATATGGTAGTAAGATACAAGAAGTGGAAATGTTTTAGTCCAGTTAGTATTATACATAGGTCAGGCATTTTTTATCAGTTAGAGGAGAAGTTGTGGATAGCAATTAATAAAGAGATGAAGGATTTTATCTGGGAGGGTAAGAGTTAAATGGGATAAGTTGGTCCTTCCAATAGAATAAGGTGATTTGGGATTACCTGATTTGAAAAGATATTTCAGAGCTACAGAGTTAAGGCTTCTATACACAGTATAGGCAGAAAGCTATAATTCAAAATGAAAAGGGATGATGACACATGGGGGAAGCTCAAGAAATAAGGGGAGACCGTGATTTTGGATGCAGATCCTTAAGGAGAATAACAATAGCCATGCAGAATATTACATTCATAAAACAGCAGAAAGTATTCTAAGAATGAAGCCAACACAGGAGAAAGGAGATTTTTGCCAATAGGGGTGACTGCAATTAGAGATACAGAGAATAGGCAAGCGAGGGTTGGAATTTACTGGAGAAAACTGGCAAAGAAACCAAGGTATTGGGAGAAAATGGTTAGAGAGAAAAGGTAATGGAATGGGAAGAGGCCAAGAATACATTTAGAATGCAGACTGGAGACTTCCTTCCCTATCAAGAACTGATATGAGAGTATTGGCAAAGAGAAATTAATAGTGCAGATCCTAAGCGAAAGACCAGCACTGGTAGAGTTTTTAGTTGAATCTAGAACAGAAGCTACTGTTAAAAAGGGGTAATTAGTAGGTGATAGTTAATATTACATGATTGTTATAGGAATCAATCAGAGGAGATTATAAAGGGTTGGGAAAAGAGACTGGAAATGCATTTCATACAGAAACAATGGGAGGATGCATATATATGGCTTCCAAATATGCAACAAAGTCTAGACAATTTAGAATTTTTGCTTGGAAGTGTTTGCATATGTATTTTTATACCCCAAGCAGACTCAATAATTTTTCTTCAAGCAGATTGCAAATGTTATAGGTGTGATGGGAAAGAAAGAGACAACTGGGAACACATTTGCTTGGGAGTGTAATGAGTTGTCAGACTTTAAAAATTCCCTGCAGACTACTCATCAGAAATATTAGGTGCACAAATTAGTGTAACTAAGGAAATGTTTTTTGAGCTCTTACACAGGATCTGAATTGCCTAGACATAGTAACACCTTGCCAAGTTTAATTCAGGTGGCTTCCAAAACAGCAATTACTAGAAAATGAAAATCAAAATTTAAACCAACCATATTAGAATTGGTGAATATAGTAAGAGAGAGAAAAGAACTGGAAGTGGGATCTTTAGAAAAGGGTAAGTAAAAATTACATAGAAAAATGAGAATTGTGGGAATAATATATGCAGGATAATGTTTTGGAGGAGGAATGAGGTTTAAGTGAAGGGCAGAACTGAATGAGATATGTAATGTTCAATTGACAATGACTGTACTGAAGATCATATGTGATGTACAATGTTTGCTACTGAAAATATGTCAGTATGGTTTGTTTTCATTTACATAAATTCATGATTGTCTATGTTATAAGTGATAATTCAAAAGAGATGTTTTTTGTTAAAAAAAACAATGCTGGAGTATGGGGTGGTGTTGAACACCTATGCAAGTTTAAATATGCTGTGTATACAGATTTTCCCTCATTCATTGATTCAGTAACCTTTTTGAAGAAATCAACCAGATTAAGCAAGCAGGATTGGCCCTTGACAAAACCTAACTGGCTTGGGTCAAACGTTTGTAGGTTACCCTTGTCCTTATTTATTATTTCAATAATGATCCTGTCTATAGCATTAAAGATGAGGCTGATCAAACATAAGGATCTAAAATTACTTGGGTCCACTGATGCCCCACCTTTGTGCAGGAGGATGGCAATTGATGTCCTCCAGTTGTCCAGCACAAAGCCTGTTTGGAGACTGATATTGAAGAGCTTTGGGTGTGTGTGGGGGGGGGGGGGGTACCAGGTTCTGTTTCGGGCTAGCTAGCAGACAACATGGTATGTTATCCAGCCACACAAAAGCAGTGTTCCTGGCCTTGGGAATTCCATTGAGGAGTTGCTGTTTTGAGATGTGAGGGGGGTTTAGATCCAAGTATGTGCTCTGGGAATGTGGGGGTGGGGTGAAATTAGACAAACTTTATCCACTACTCGACTGGATATGCCCTCGGGATCTTAGTATGTGATATGATTTACTATTAGCTTTGTGCAAATCTGGGTATTGTTTCTATGGTTTCTAACATAGTTAAAGAAAGCTTTATGGTCATTTTTTGCCTGGGTGGCTATTTATACCTCATATCTAGCTTTCATTGATTTGATAAGAGACTGGAGTTTCTTGCTAAGTTTAGCAACAGCATGTTTAACATCTTGAGTATTACATTTATTGTTGTGTGCAATGATTTTTTTTTTATTGTAGAGCCTGTTTATATTTGGGTTCCACCAGAGCAGTTTATTTTTAAAATTTGGTATTGTATATCCCTTGAAGGATGACAGATGCATCTATGCAGCCCTTCAAATGTGCACAGAATTTATTTGTAAAGGATTCTGCATATACAGTGGGGTCACCAGATTTGAGGGCAATGTTGAATAAAGCCAGGTCATCACTCAGTTTTAGTAGATTAGCCTTCACATAATCTCTGAATACTGGGGTATTTGTAGATGCTCCATCTTTAGTCTTACAGTTGGGGACAGACTTATCCTGTATTGGTGAGGACCAAGTCCAGGATTTTGTCTGACATAGTTGGGTGCAGACTGTTTGGTTCAGACAGTTTGTATTTATGCAGCCAGAAATCTCTAGGGGATGTAAGAGTGTCCAAGTTGATTGTGAGTTAGTTGAAGACCTATAGTAGAATAAGGTTTGGCTTAATGCATAGGGACTCCATACTATACAGGTAAGAGATATGGGTTGGGGGGATAGTGGGGGTGCTATAGTTAGTTATGATGTGATAAATGGGTTTTATTAATGGTAAGCTGGATGTGGAGGAGTTCTAGGTTATTATCATGTCTCACGAGCCTGGAGACAGAATTTTGTTCTACACTACCATACAGATCTATAAGCTTTCTTTTCAGTAGGAAAGAAACAGAACAAAGGAGCAGAGAAACAGTGCATGAATAAAGCACCAAAACCCAAACACTTTGCAGTGTTAGGCTTGAGTGAAACTTCCTGAACAAAATCCATGCAAATGGCATGAAATCACCAAGTAAACCAGCATCAAACACTTCAACTAAATTAACGCTAAATAAAACCAGTGTTATCATCCTGCTATTAGGGTTTCATCACAAAAAAATGACTTAATTAACCTCATCTGACACATTATATAAAGTTCTGATTCCTACGTCACATCCGTAACCATTTTAGTTCAATTAAAGTTATATACCATCTTTAAATAGCATATGGAAATAGTGTATAAAACTTCAAAATCAAGAAGATATGTACAATAATATATAAAAATGTTAAAAATATAATAAAATTAATATCATATTGTATGTACTGAATTATATAGACATATTAAAAGAGACTACACAAAGAGCTATCCTGAGAAGTACATTTGTTTCCAATTACCATAAAATTGAGTGAAAATATATATAGTTGTTGTGTCTTTCGGCTTTTCCCGTTTAGGGGTCGCTAATTTTACTAATACAGAAATGAAGGGAGAAAAACTAAATTCAAGTCACTAAAAATGCTGTACATACATTATTAAATAGAAATCTCATGACTATTAAAACACATCTAAAACATCTTAAATATGCCTACTATATGAAATGTGAATACATAAATAAAAATATAATTATATGAATCATGTAATTAATAAAGAAATAATAAATAATAATTAAACCAAAAATTACCTCCATATAGAAATTTTAATAATAGAAATCCATCATAATCTAGCTGCTTTCAGTTTTAACACTGGGGTGATGGATATATTATCGTTAAGCCCTGGGATTCTACTCGTGTCTAATACCAATTGCCATTACAGTTCTCTGTATTCTATTTTGGTCTCCCAAGGGAAACCTCTAGGATCTTACGAATCTCCTCTATAATGAAGAACAAAATAAATCTGCATTTTCACTTTCTTTTTAATATCGTATAGGTATTCATATATTATTTTCCTTAAATTAGAGGTGTTAATTATTCAACATCTTGGGGCATTTTTGGAGGAAGTTTTGTTCCGCCTTATCAGTGCAAAGTATTTGTTTTTTGGTGCTTTCTTTTTAGTAGCCAATTGGTTGATAGTACTACAAACTTTAAAATCTAGTTTGTTTCATGACAGGGGAATCACATTCTTGAAAAATTTCAGCGAATTTACAGCTGATTGTGGTGCAGGGAATCAAATTACTTGCTTGGGGTCATGGAGGCTTTACCCCAACTGAAAAGTGACTTCAGAATTCCAGTGGTATATGACTGCATGAGAAATTCAAAAGAAAAAAAGATCATTAGTTGGATATGACAGATCATTCTTTTCATGTCTTTAGACATACAGATGAACTTAAACATACAAATAAACTCAAAAAATGTGCACAACATCAGTTAACAAGATATATGCAAGAGCCTTATTTGTTAGGATTTCTATTTAGGTCTCTTAATACAAAATATAGTGAAAGAGGAATAGTTAAGTCAATGAATTGTCCTACCGATATTCTTAATCATGCATTGTTTATTTAGATAATGGAATCAAAGTCTTAACACAAAACACCAGACCTTTTTAATGAATTTTGACTCTCATAAAGAGGACTAATGAAAACATACAAACCACTTCCTACTCTGTATCTGAATGTGTATAAATAAAACTGATAAAGGAAAAAAAAGCCTTTGCCTACTTACATATTGGCTTTGTTTATTAAATTGTAATGACAAAAGTAATTCTGAGTAAAGCTACATTCACAAGTGAGCAATACTTATTTTTTGCAGAGCAAAGCATTCAAAGTTAGTACCAATCATATTAAGCCCAGACAGCAATGGGGGAGACATATTTCTTAACTCAGCCAAGTGTGTCAAAGAAAGAGAAGGACAGGAATGCAAGAATATTAAAAACCTCTTCTGCAAAGCAGTTTCATTAGCCGAGTCAGTACTAGAAAGCTACTTGTCTAAGAAATTTAGTTGTTAGAGTTTTCAATTTAGCTTCATTTTATGAAGAAAAAATTAAACAGCTATACAAGTAATATAGAATGCATTACTAAAATCATTATTCAAGTGTTTCGTGCTTGCATACTTACATGTTTTCATTTATTTGTCACTTTTAAACTAAAATGAATCAAAGCTTGTAAAGTAAATGGCAAACACAATGAAATACTGAACGATTCAACAATGAAAAGGGCAATGAAAGGCATTTAAAAGTTTATTGTAATAGGACAGAAAGGTTACAGGGTACAGCCCAAGCATTTAAATAGGTGACATATTGATTCAAATGAAACACAAAGGGTAGAGATAAGATTAAAGTTTGAACATGCTCAGTTGAAATTAACAAATGGGAAACAAGAAGTGTAATGTCAGAGTTAAAGTCATACATAAACGTGAACTGCAATTTCTGCTGTTGCAGAAACAAAATAATATAATCAGATATCTTGCTAATGGTACACTCGATAAAACACATGCAGGCAAAACATGGAATGTACCTTGCTGATCTGATTTATTTTCCAAACTATTTTTGTAGCATTATGGCAGATTTAGGTGTTATATGCTGGTCTCCATTTCTAGCTACAGTAACAAAAGCAGGAAGAATATCTAAAAAGCATATCTGTTTTTCTTATTACTTTTTGTGGATCAACTGAACACTAGTAGCAGACATTTGCACAGTCCCTCCTCTGGAAAATGTGTGTCTGCCAGATAGTTATTAGCATGCACAGCAGACTGTAGTCATTTACTTCTCTAGACATCAGGATGAAGTGATGTGATTCAACTAGCCACCCTGCCTTCTCTTCTGTTTGCTGAACTGAAGCAAGAATCAATGGTGCCGTGTTTAATGTACACAATAAGGAAGTGTAAGTAACTGAACCTTACATTTGTAAAGAGTTTTGTTGCGAAGTACAATACTGGAAGATTATTTTATTCCAAAAATAATGACTGCAGACTATGAAAACATATTGGCAATCTTCTAATGTCCTAAATCTATTGCATATCTTACTGCCAAGGGTAGACAACTCAGGAGGCAAAACCTCTTTATATAAAGGCATCATACAAATTGGATGAAACAAATAAACAACTGAAATAAGAAAACGCCTTAATATGTTGCAATATTTTACCTGCAGAGGATCAGATAAAATTGTGAGTGCAGTATTATTTTGAATCGTGTACATGCAAGCTAATCAAATTCATCTACACATGCTTACAGCACTTTTGGTATTTTAATTTACTACCATACCTGTGGACATTTAAATGTGACAGTTGACTTGTGGCTGGCACGTCCTAGTGCAGACGGACAAAATTGAACTGGTACTTTGGTGGTGGAGTGTGGCATTACTTTCACCTGTGCAGTCAATAAAATTGAGGAGAAAAAACAGAACAAATCAATAATGCTGCTTGCCATTTCCTTTTTTTTCTACCTTGCACTGACAGTGCTGATGTTTATGTGATTAATGTGTTCCACTATGTACAGTCCCCCCCAGCATGAATGTTCTTCTACAACTGATAAACTGTTCTGACATAAATAGCACGGAGCATTAGCCACATTACATGTACTCCCTATAAATGTTCTGCTGTAGACTGAATAACAAAACAAGGTGATAAAGGTACACTTCATCTTGGCTTTGTACGCTGGTAATAGCATTAATTACAGAGTGCATATTGTCTGTGTTTAACATTCATTTACAAGATAAAAATGGTGCCCTTTTAAATAAGGTTAAGGATATAACTGCAGCATATAGGCCGTAAGTAGGTTATAAAAATAATTTCATGCACTTTGCATGTCCTGTAAGGAATGGCAAAGGCTGCCTCTTGAGCTTTATTACCATACATATTAGTAATGTCTTAGGCTCCTACAGGCATTCTACCACATGAAAGTGACAAGGGAACCAGCTCTGTCATGCTCAGATGTGTACCAATGAGATCTGAAGTTTAAGAATAGATTAGAATATGCTACAGCCAAGAGGACAAAAAGTCACTTGCCTCCTCTTAGACTTATGTCAGATCTCATAATCAGGGGACATTGAATTGCTACTCTGAAACAGTACCATCCAAACCAAGAGTTAAAATGACAAAAAATAAAAATTAAAATAAAAAATAAAACAGAGCCTACACATGGAAAAGGATTATTTCAATATGTTCTGATAATGTTCCCCATGAGCCTACATGTCATGAAAAGGGTTATTACAGTATGATCTGATAATGTCATCAATCAAAACTGAAAAGCTCAAAAAGGATTTGCTGAGTAGACAAAAGTAGTTATTCTAGCTTTTCCACAATGATGATATTCCCTGAATTTAATCAATGTTGTGGCTGAACTGTACCAATATATAAAGCATCCCTGATTTAAGGTCTCTGTCCTTTATTTTTTAGATTTGTGTCTGATTCTTGATGCAACAACTTGAAAGAGTATGTTCGCAATAATTCTGTATGACTGCATTTCTCATCCTGAACAAAAACACATGAAGGTTAGTGTCTGACTACAAACAATTAATACATTGATGGGATACACAAAAATCTGTTTTTCTGAAAATAGTTGTAACTCACTCTTAACATTAAATGATCAAGATCTTGAGAATGCTCTTCAGGAGCAGCTGATGGTCACAACTGAGGGAGCAGAAAGCTACAAATAATACTGTTTTAAAGTAGGCCAACTAACTGTTTAATCCTGCTTCAAACCATAACTACACAGACAAACCAACAAATGAAAAGCTAATTTTTGATGAGAGACTAAAATTCTATCATACTTAATGAGCTGTGCATCTAGGACTACACCTGCATATGCTATCTCCTAATGCTTCCTTTAAGAATACCATCACTTCTCAAACCTATATAGACTCTTACAAGAGATAACCTTAAAAAAGTGTATTTTAGATAGGTACCACCATTTGGTAAAACAATGTTTTTTCAGGTCACTTCTGAAAATATTCTGTTCAAGTCTCTTCTATAGCCAGTCTCTTCACCACTTTATTTCAACACAACAACCAGACCTCTAGTAGTCCTCTAACTAACCTAAATACCACAGATTTGCCTTTCAATCGCTACTATGTTTCATGCTAAATGGGTCACACTTATCTCTGGAAGGGCTCCTTATAGTTCATGCCACATAGCATAATATTTGCTCTTTACTGAACACACTAAGGAAACTGTATGCCCTTTCTAAGATATAGACACCCAAAATGCAGACAACTGATTAGCTATGTTCTCAGTAAGGTTTGTCATGTGAAAAAGGAAGAATCATCTTCTGTTCAACAAATTTATCCCATTACCAGCTTGGTTATGTGGTGCAGGAGATGGATTCTTGACAGCATCCCAGATAACTAGGCTTCAAACAGCGGCCTTGGCACTGAAGGAGAAAGGCAGAAAGTAGGAGGAGTAAAGGAGAATGGCCCACTTACCTCTTCCTGTGGATAGGGAGGGGTAGTACTCACTTGCAAGAACACTGGGTGGGGATAATTTCCTGGAAGAGACCAAGAACTTCCCCACTCATGTGCTGGGGTGGGGCGTTGGTATGCCAGGAGGGACCACCACATGCAGTACTGAGGGTGTGTCTTCCTTCACCATCCCACTTCACTCCCCACTCTTATTTTCAAAGGAGTGTGTGATATGGATAAGGAAACTATAAAATGAAAAAAAAAAATAATCACTCATAATGGTTGTTTGAATAATGACCCCTCTCAGCCTTGGAGAAAGGAGTGGGCCATCTGGCCATGGAGAGAGAGAAGGTGGATGACTGACAGACAGCAGGAGTAAAGAATGAAAAAAAAAACAAGTTTAGTCTGTTAGCAATATGACCAAACATCTGGCTGTATTTTGTCATAGCCATCTTACAGTAGACAATGCGAGTCATCTTTCCCATCCTGACTACATGTAGATCACTGTCATCTTCAGCCACTGCCACCACTATCTCATCTCACACCATCGCCGCACTTTGATATGTGCTATTAGGGTTGTTGTTCCCAAAGAAAATAAAGTACAGCTATGTGATGCACTCACCAGAACAGTAGATCAGTGTGTTTCTGCCTTGCTTTAGAGATCATTATTGGCTCTAAGTTTTTCCTCAGTAATAATGCACAGAGGATTATTGGGATAAGCTTGTTTAGATTTGTCAGTCTAATTAGCAGTCCCCAATAACACAAACAAAATAAGTGCCAATCAAAAATGTTTTTCAAAGCATGCCACAAACAGCTCATGGACCACTACATTTGGTACCATAATCAACATGCTTAATAAAGACATTCTGTACCACTCATCTAAAATTACAGTAGCAAACTGAGACATTGCCTATGTCAGCAGAAAGAACAGTTGTGTAAATCAATACCATAATGATAGATGTCCTTCTCTTCTCTGTTGCGGTATTTTTAACATGAGGGAGATCCCTGTTGCAGGCGAACAGAAGACGGCCAGTATACAAAAGTCTTCCACTACTGTAGGATGCATGGTACATCACATGTGTTGGCCAGTATACAAAAGTCTTTCACTACTGTAGGATGCATGGTACGTCACATGTAGGCTGCTGTAGTACGTCGGCCATAAAAGTGATGTACACACGCATCTACCTCAGAACTGAATGCCACAGGAGGAAGCCAGCCTAAGCAAGGTATAGGTTCATAGGTAGGATCATGGGTAGGTACTAGGCTATTCACCCTAGGGCCTATACAAGGCTGGCCAAAAAGGTACCCTGGCTTTCGCCACCCAAGAAAATTTTTCCCTGTGCCCCTGTTGAGCACAGCCACAGAGGTGATCCCAGGGTGAATTTCTTATTTCCCATCCAATCATCAAGATTTTTCTTGAGTGAGGAGCTTTCTTTGATATAGAGAAGTAGTTTGTTCCAGAGTATGGGAAGTCTCTGGGACAGGAATCTATCCCTCCAGCATGTTCTGTTTATTGTGGTGAAAAGGTTTAGGTCCCTAGAGCGTGTAGCTTGGAGGGATTGGGACTTCTTAAAGTGGAGCATGTCTAACAGCTCTGGATTTGACATAGCTTTGTATGTTAGGCAGAGATCGCCTCTGAGTAGGCGATATGCGACGGAATAAAGCTGGAGTTTTTTGAGACGGTCTGCGTAGGGCATCTCTTTGAGGCCGGTAATCCTCTTTGTGAGGTATTTCTGTGGCCTTTCCAGTTGTTGTAGATGTCTTGTGAGGTACATACCAAAAGAGGCATTGTACTCTATAATAGGTCTAATGAGTGATGAGTAGAGGGGAACAATGACCTCTTTCTTCCTGGATGAGAAACCTTTTGTGATGAGCTGTGCCACATAGAAGGATTTCCTGACCACTGTGGCGATGTGGTTATCAAAGGAGAGACTACTGTCCACCTGTGTCCCAAGGTCTCTTATCACACTTTTGGTGTTAAGTAGACTAACACCAATGTGGTAGCTCATGGGTACAGAGTTTTTACCAAAAGGAATGACAATGCACTTTTTGGCATTGAGCTTGAGGCCATGGCTTTGACACCAGGCATCTGTCTCAGTGAGGCCTTTTTGTAGGATGCCCACATCATTAGGAGTTTCAATTATGGCTCCTAGTTTGCAGTCATCTGCGAACTTTGTTAGCCAAAGACCTTCTGTGTTAGCCAGTACTTCAGAAAAGTAGATACCAAACAGGAGAGGACCCAGGACTGAACCCTTTGGTACACCACTTGTCACTGGTCTGAAGTCGAATTTGGACTCTGCTACTTTCACAGTGTGGGTTCTGTCAGTGAGCCAGTTGACAGCCCATCTTGTGACATAGGGATTTATACCTAGTTTAATGAGTTTATCTATAATTCCAGAGTAGGGGATGGTGTCAAAAGCCTTGGCGAGATCTAGATAGGCTGTGTGAAACACCTTACCCTTGTCTATGGCTTTGGTGACTGCTTCAAAGAAGTCAATCAGTTTTAGGAGACATGATCTGCCTTTTAAAAACCCGAACTGGGTGGGGTCCAGAGTTTGAAGATTACCAATGTCTTTGTTTATAAGTTCCATGATGATACATTCCATGGCTTTGAAGACCAGGCTCATTAGGCTAATGGGGTGGTAGTTCCTGGGGTCCGTGGTGGCTCCCCCTTTGTAGAGTGGGATAACCATCGCTGTGCGCCATTCAGTGGGCACAAAGCCTGAGGTGAGGCTATGATTGAGCATGGTGCTTAGGTAGGGTGCCAGTTCATTCTGTAGTTCATGTAGAACGCAGCCTGGGATGTTGTCAGGTCTCATGGATGCTGTGTTCTTGGCTTTGGAGAGTGTGTTTTTTTTTACCTGTGCACTAGTGATTACAGGAACTTTGCATTCTTCTGGTATAGAGATAGGCCATTTAGGGGGTGGGGGGGGTAAAGTTAGCACTGAACCTATCTGCCAGGATGTTGGCAATATCAGCTGATTCTGAATATTTAGTGCCATTGTGCTGTAACTCAGAGCAGATCTGAGTGTTGCCATTGAGATTCTTGACATAGCTATAGAATGCTTTGCGGTTGTCTTTAGAATCAGTGGCGATTTTGTTTTCATAACTAGCTTTGGAGGATTTTATGAGGCGTCTCAGCTTCTTACGGAGGCTGAACAGGGACTTCGTCCAGTCATGGGATTTTACTCTTTTTTGCAACAGTTTCTTTCTTCTGTTGTAAAGTTTGTTTATGGCAGGGGACACCAGATTGGCTTCCGTTTTTTGGAGGATAGCATCTTGGTTCTGTTAGGGATAGCACGATCCATGCACTTGTGTAAGTGCTTATAAAGTGCATTTGTGTAGGATTCAGCAGTCATACCTCTATTGTCCGTCTGCATGGGTGTCATCAAGTTTGCCACTTCTGTCTTAAGAAGTATGAAGTTGGCTTTAGAGAAAATTTTTATAATGGTTTCCCTAATGGGAGTGGGGGGTGGGGGCGGGATGTGGATGTCTAGGCTGATTAGCTTGTGGTCGAATCTGACCAACAAGGAATTGACCTCTGGTGTGGTACACCAGTCACCCATGCTCGTAATGACCAGGTCTAGGATACTGCTTCCCCTGGTGGGGGTGTGGATAAGTTGATCCAAGGTGTTGGAATTTATTGGTATGACCATCCAAGGAAAGGAACCAAACCACCAGGGGGAAGGAGGGAGGGATTGGAATACTGCAACAGAGAAGAGAAGGACATCTATCATTATGGTAAGGTTTTACATAACTATTCTATGTCCTTCTATTCATCTGTTGCAGTATTCTTAACACGAGGGAGAATACAAAGCTCATGATGAGAGGGTGGAGGAAGAGGCAGTAGAGCTCTCCAAGAACCCATGGAGTAAGGCTCTGGCAGACCCTGCTCTGGATCTAGAAATGCCATCCAGTTTGTAATGTTTAGTGAAGGTATGTACAGAAGTCCAAGTAGCTGCTTCAAGAATAGAGTTAGTGTCCAATCCCTTGAAGAAGGCACCTGACGAGGCTACTTCCTTAGTGGAATGGGTCTTTACAGAAAAAGCAAGGGTTTTACCATGCTTCACATAGCAGAAAGAAATAGCCTTAGAAATCCAAGCAAAAATAGTCTTTCTGGAAACAGGCAATCCCAGACCCCTGGGATGACAGGAGACAAAAAGGTAGTCTGATTTTCTAATGGCTTTAGTCTTGTGTAAGTAAAATCTAAGTTATCTATGCACATCCAGGGTGTGCAATACCTTCCCACTAGGATTTGCTAGAGAAGAAAAGAAAGTAGGTAACTGAATGGATTGGCCGAGTGACAATTCACTGATTACCTTTGGCATAAAAGAAGGGTTGGTATGCAAGGATACTCTGTCTTTATGGAAAACTAAAAAGGTGGGAGAAGCCATGACGGCCTGGAGCTCAGACACACATCTGGCTGAAGTGATAGCTAGGAGAAGCACAGTCTTCCAGGAGCAATGTTGCAAGGACACTGATGAAGCTAGCTCAAATGGGAGAAGAGACAGTTTTTCTAGCACAAAATTAAGATCCCATGGTGGAGAAATAGGTTTCCTGGAGGTCTAATGTGAAGGACCACTTTAAGAAATCGTTTAGTCTCAAACATGCTAGCTAGGGGGATAGAGGCATACAGACAGAAATAGATGACATATGGGCCTTCAATGAAGAGTAGGCCAAGCTAGTATTGAACAAGTCACACAAATAGGATAGAAACAGATGGATTTCCACTGATAGTGGGTCCTGGTCTAGTGAGAGACACCAGACTGAAAATCTCTTCCACTTGGCTAGGTAGGACTTTCTGGTATTGGGTTTCCTGGCAACCCTAAGCACATCCTCCAAGAAAAGGTGTCTAAAAGGAATTAAAACCCTATCACACACAGTGTCAGCTGAAGGGTAGACAAGTGGGGATGGATGAGAGTTCCTTTGTCTTGTGTGAGAAGATCCACTCCTGTGAGGCAACTTGCTGTGACTGTCCTTGGCTAGATGCAGGAGAAGAGGGAAACAATGCTGTCTTGGCCAAAAGGGGGTCACCAGCAAGATTTTTGGTTTGTCCTGCTGAATTTTGAACAGGACTTTCAGAATGATCAGAAGGGGAGTGAATGCATACAGAAACATCCCCTTCCAAGAGAATGAAAAGGCATCCATCTTCCAGACCAGAGGGTGAGCGACTCTGGCACAAAATTGTGAAAGTTGTCTGTGTTCATGGGGGAGGCAAAGAGATCTACCTGAAGAATACCCCAGTGGTGGACAATGTTCAGAAATACATTCATCTGAACCATTCATTCATAGGACTATATTAGAGACCTGCTCAAGGTGTCTGCCACGCAATTTTGGTTGAATGGGATGTACACTGCCTGAAGCATCACCTTGTACTGGACTGCCAGCTCCAAGACCTGGAGTGCCAGCCTGCATAACAGGTAGGATTTGGTTTCCCCCTGCTTGTTCACATAACAGATGACTGTCATATTGTCTGTGAACACTTTTTTAGGTCCTGGGAGAAAGAGAGGATGAAAGGTTTGAATGGCTAGCAACAGTGGCCTCATCTCCCTTACACTGATGCATTCCTTTTGTTGAGAAGGGGATCATATCCCTTGAGCTTTCAGGTTTCTGAAATCTGCCCCCCATCCTACATCTGAAGCATCTGCGAACAGCTCTTGAACTGAAGGTACAGAGTGCAGGGGCAGTCCTGGGTTGAAAGACCCTTGTTGGATCTGCATATTGAAGTCCCCCCCTCCAGACAGGAGGTGAGAGGAACTGGGAAGTCTAGAGGGTGTGAAGGCTACAGCCAAACAGACTTTAGAAACCACTGGAATGTCCTCATGTGAAGTTTTGCCAGTTTTGGCATTGGGATAATGGATGCCATGAAAACCAAAACCCTAAGGAACTCCCTAGCTGAAATGTGGTGAAGAGGCCAAAGGTTTCTAAAATAGGACTTGAGATCCAGTGCCTTTGGGGAGGGAGAAAGACTCTCATGAGGTTTGTCTGAATCCTGCACCCCAGGAAGATGCGATCCTGAGAGGGGCAGGGAATGGATTTTTTGTACTTTATGGTGAATCCCAGGAATTGTAGAAGAGAAATGGAAAAATAATGTTTTTCTCTAGGATCTCGGGTGAGGTTGCCATAAAGAGGAGATCATCTAGGTAAGAGAAAACATGGATAACCTGAAGCCTGCAATAGGCAATCACAGGACCTAAGCATTTTGTAAACACCCTAGGTGTGATAGAAAGTCCAAAGGGCAAGGCAGAGAACTGAATATGCCAGGAAACCACAGAGAAATGTAAAAAGTTCCTGCAGTTGGGGTGCATGGGAACGTGTAGGTATGCATCTTTGATATCCAGGGAGGCTAAGAAGGCTTGTGGCAGAATGAGAGGGACCAAGGTTTGAAGAGTTAACATATGGAAGGTGGGTACCTTCAGAAAGGTGTCAAGATTAGACAGATCTAAGATGGACATCCAAGGGCCATCCTTTCTGAGCACCAGGAACATTCTGGAGTAGAAACCTCTTCCTTTTTGGCCTTGAGGTACTTCCTGAATGGTTTCTTGTCTCCACAAATCTAGAATTACCTATGGAAAGGATGGTAGTTGCTCCTTTGGTGGTTGATGAGTGCCCCTGAAAGAAGGCAGGAAGTTCCCCACCAGAAAGTATCCTTTTTGAATGATGGAGAGAACTCAGGAGTCTTGACTTACCCTTTCCCAGACTTGCAGAGAGAGAGAGAAGTGATGGGAAAGTGGAATGTGAGTGGGGTAAATTGGACAGTCAGAGGCTTGTCTGGAAAGGGCCGCTTCTGAGCTGGAGTTGCAGGGGTAGCTCTGGACTGTTGAGATTTCCTACCATCTTTTTTGTTTTAGGTGGAGGAGGGAAGGAGTGCCTACATACAAAGGCAGTCTTTGCTGGGTAATTTCTCTGGAATTTGGACACTGGAAAAACAAAAATATGCTTTAATTCCTGTATCTTTTTTCCCTTTTCCTGTAGAGATTTAAATAAACTAGTTGTTGCAGGAACAAATAAAGCAGAATTGTTGAAAGGAGCATCTGTAAGCTTGGATTTAATACCCTCTGGTAATAACTGGAGTTTTAGCCAGGAGAATCTCCTTAAGACAGAGCCAGAAGCAGCTGCAGCATCATAGCTGCATTTGATGGAGTAGCAGACTACCTGTGAGGAAGTTTCAAGCAAGGATGCAGCCAAAGTCTTATTGTCTGAGTCAGGTAATCTGAAATTAATTGGGAGAGTTGGAAGAGAAGGTCTAATGCAAATTTGGTCATGTTTGTCTGATAATTAATGGCTCTAAATGCCAAGGTCGCTGAAGTATAATCTTTCTCGTTTAGTCTTTCCAGGTTCCTGCTGTCCTTATCTGAAGGAAGGAGAGCGGTTGAAAGCAGTAACCTGGATGGTTTGACTGAAGCCACTGAAATCACCAATAGATCTGCTAAAGGACTTTTAAACAAGAACTTACATTCCTCATGGACCTTGTAAAATCGGTCAGGCTTCTTAGTAGCAGGAGGCTTGGAGTCTGGGGCTTTGGAATCAGAGGCGAAGACATCCAGGAAAGCAGGTAACACAGGAAGAATAGCTCAACAAAAAGGTGATTCCACCTGCAGAAGGTAATAATACATTTTTTGTACTTCAGATACCTGAGTGCTATCCCATTTGAAATGTTTTCTCATTTTAAACAGATTCTCACCAAAGGAGAGTTCTTCCATAAGTGATTCAGTTCCATTGCAGTGCTCCTCTGGGGAAACATAACCTAGAGGAGAGGGGATATGTGAGGAGTAGGTCAGAGATTTCTCTTCTGAGGAGGCCTCTATATCTGAGGAAAGCTCTTCCCTGACTCTTTTTTTGTGGGGATGCTGTGCATGGTGGTGTATGGATTGAAAACCCAGAGGGGGGGGGGGGCTTAAGGCCCATAAGGGCCTTGAAAAGACCTTGGGTGAATTGTTCCCATTCACTATGAGATTCCTTTGGAGGGGACAAGTGTTTTCTTTTCTGATTCTTTTTTTGATGCAAGTCTGCCTTATGTAATGTCGGAGGTCCAGTCATAGGCCTACATTCAATGATATCTGAGTGGATTTCCTCCCGCATCAGGATCTGAGGAATCCCTTTAGGACCTTCAGTTATTATGAGCCTCAGTTATGCCTGTACATCCTGGATGGATGCTTGCTCAGCCTCTGAGGACGGGACAGTCCAGATCATAAGTGGCCTCAACTTCGGGCTTGGCCTGTGATCCGGAACCAGAAACCAAATGTATCTCCGGGCTGTCATCCTCCTCGGGAGAGAAGTCCATATGAAGAGGGGCAGCAGCGACTTCAGGCTTCGGCTTTTTCGCCTTCCATTTAACAACCAACTTGACCTCAGGCCCCAAGGATCCCTCCCTTGTGCTTTTCACATAACTTTAAGTGTTTTTTTTTCCAAGTAAATGGCTAAAGAGGAAAGCCTACTTCTAAGGGTCTTGGGTACAAAGGCCTGGCAAATGGGACAGGATTTGAGATCATGGGTAGGCCCTAGACAGAACATACACTAAAGATGGCTGTCTGTATGTAGAATTTCTCTTCTACACTGGCATTTGCCTTTTTGGATGACATGAAACCTACCACTAAACCGTAGTGAAAGAAACAAGATTTCCCCAATGGGGCATTTATCTGAGAATTCACAGAAAACAGGAAACAGCTCAGTGAGCAGACTGACATTTAAGGTGGCATACAGAGTGGTGGCAGAGAAGTTCTGAGGTAGATGTGTGAGTATGTCACTTTTATAGCCAATGTACAACAGCAGTCTATGTGTGACATACCACGCATCCTACAGCAGTGAAAGACTTTTGTATTCTGGCTGACATCAGGTTGCCTGTAGCAGATATCTACCTCATGTTAAGAATACTGCAACAGATGAATAGGACATATGCATCTTACTGTCATGAAGGTACAGCTATGCTTCATCAATGCATCCAGTTCTGTCCCAGGAACAATCAGTCACAGAATATACAGACATAATTCCAACCTGTAAACAGACTAATCTTCACACCATTAACCAAGAATATTTGTAAGCTAGCTAAAAAAGGGCTGTTAAATATGTCTGTCACTTTTCAGGCCTGAAATAAAATGAAAAGCATGGATACTCCAACTTTGCATTAGAACACTAAAACCAAACATACTTAAAATAGTTTTTGGCCAACAAGGAACAATGAAGGAATAGTGGGGCTATTTAGACTGTGAGAACAAGAATGATTCTGTTATCTAGTGTTATAGTGAGCACTTCACACAACTGTGTTTGTGTGAAGTGCTTTTTTGTGTAGTTTGAAATATTTTCATGCTTATTTAGTTTAGTAGAAAAATGACTCCAGTACTGGAGTGATGATCACAGCTGACATAGCTTATATGAGAGCTGTAGCAAAATCACCTCTAGCAATAAAAATGCAATCAAATTATTAATACTTAATAAATATGTCAACTGCAGACCATATTGCTGCTTCACAGATGTCAACTAAAAAGGCCCATAAAAAAAAGCAGCTATGTTTGTACCAATCCTTCTGGAGAGAATCTTGAAGGACCCTTAAATTGTATTATCTGCAGAATCATAATAAAACTTTATACACAGATTACTGTTCAATTTGAAAATGTTTGTTTGTCAATACAAGCCCACACAATTCTTGAAACAAAGAGGATGAAAAACTGATCCATCTTCTTAAACTCTTCAACCTATATATTTATTGAGAATTGTGTTCTACAGTACATTTGATGTAAGTTGTGTAAAACCCACCCACTTGATTCTGCACATGAGGATAAAGGAAACTATTTCTACTTATTCAAATCAATATTTACCATAACTTTTGGAATAAACGAAGAATTTGTGGCTAATGCTACACTATCCTTTACAACACACAAAGTATGTATCTATGATAATCTCATATGTCATCGTTCCAGTAACAGCTACAAGAAGAACTAACTTTAAAGAATAGAACTTTATAGTAGAGCCTGTGTTTAAATATCATTTAGAGTCTCGTTTTTTTCCCAAGCAAAATTAAGTTTTAAGGTCCCAGTTAGAAAGAATGGCCTTCTTGGGTGAGAGGGTCAAGATGGATTAAAGGTATACAGGCTAAAGTAATATCTCAAGGTGGGTAAAGCCAATGGGACAGAAAAGTGAGTCTTGTTAGAAGAAAATGTCAAACTTTTAAATAGATATGTAAAATGTAGTCCAATGCC
This sequence comes from Protopterus annectens, assembly GCF_019279795.1. NCBI lineage: Eukaryota > Metazoa > Chordata > Ceratodontiformes > Protopteridae > Protopterus > Protopterus annectens. The sequence goes on from NC_056735.1 coordinate 479,122,489, forward strand.
TTAGGAAACTGAACCCAAATTGACATTAATTATCTGTCACTATACTCAAAAAAATGTGGTTTCTACATAGACTAGAAGCACATCCAAGTAGTTGATTTCATAGCCACACATGACATGAAAATATGTGCTTATTTGAAATCAAATATAGGATCTGCAGTCTTACTATGACCTTTAAGTCCTATCACCCTAACTACACATATGACATGGTTATTACACATGTGGGCATGAATGAGTTGAAACATACCTCCTTGGATCATATGCTAAGGGACGTGATAGAGCTCTCAGAATACACATCTGAAATTTGGCGTGAAACTGGTATTGAGCAGCATCCTATCATCACCAAGAATGATATCACAATACAAATAAAAGATTGCAGACTTCAGTTATTGTCTTAGCTACTGGTGTCACTTTAAGGGAATTCAGTATATATTAGAACAGGAGGAAATTATTAATAACCCTAACTGCTTCTCTAGAGATGGCCAGCACTTCTATCCACATGGATTCCATATATTGGCTAGGACCTTGTCCTTCCCCATAGAGCTTTTTTTAGACAAGGTTAGTCTCCTCAAATTTTGAACACAGCTAAACAAAATCAAAATTATATAAAGGTAGCACTGCTTAATGCCAGAAGCCTAAACAAGAAGTTGCACATCATACAGACATACTTAACACTTAAAATATAGATATCTGCACAGTTACTGAAAGGTTTCAGAACATTGACAACACCCCCACAGAGCAGGGTTTCAGTGACTACCACTCTTTCTTACCCAACGTGGAAAACAACAGTGTTATTGGTGATGGCTTGTTTGTATTCCTAAGAAGCCATCACACCTCCATACTCTTAAGCCAGAACAATGACCTTGAACTTTTCCATATCCTTCCAACAGTAAATAAAGCTCATCAACATATCAAAGTGAACTACCATGTCCCCCACCATATCACCAGCAGCCCATGAGGCATATCTAAACAAACTGACATCACTCCTTATTGAGCCTGACACTATTCTCACACATGACTTCAACTATCTCTCCATTAACGTGGGGAAAAATACATTACCTCAAATAAATATACAAAGTAATTCATGTACTTCATTAATGCTAGTTTCCTAGAACTAACTAGGGGTTCAAAGGTATTGGACCTTGTTCTCACCAATATTGCCACCCCATGCTCAACAACTACAGTCACTGCTTTACTGGTCAAATCTGAACACCATTCAGTAACACTCACTATGAGGATAAAGCCTGACTTGCCACTCAACCCTACTGACTTTACAGATTGAAAGACAACTCTATGGCAAACTTAAACTTGGTAACAGATGACCTGCTGAAATCTATGCATCGTCCTTACCTTGATGACACCAATTTTGCTTGCTGTTACATTTTGGATGATTTCTACACCCACATCAAATCACCCATTGAGGCATCTGTCCACACAAGAAATAAATAAAATGCCAAATACATGAATAAACCCCCTGTGGTTGTGCCCTAGTATAAACAAACTAAACAATAAAAGGAAACATCTCACAGCCAATAAAAATAAAATCTGAATTGAGAGATGATAAATCAGCAAGCAAAGGAGAGTATTGTTGCTGGAACTGAATTCATCTTCAAGTGATGGTGAGTACATTCACGAGGTGGACCCTGCTTTTCACAAAATCTCACTAATATAATACTGATATACAGTCTGTATTTGTATAGCATATATCATGGACAGAAGGAGGTAAAAAATAAAAAAATATAGCTGAGTGCACAAGACCTGGGATAAGAAAAAAGTGCCCAATCCTGGTAGGTGCACTGGTGCCAGGAATGGAAAAAATGACAGTGTAGAATCCTCAAGACATGGAAACATTCCTACTATGGGACTAAGACAGGCCCATGAGGAGAATGATCCTCATGTTGTAGAAGGAAGAAGCATTGCACAAAAAAATCACAAAAACTGATAGGCTAAAATGAGCCATAAAGAGAATAGAGTGGACTATTGAGGACAAGAATGAAATTATGTATTGTTACTATTATGCAAGAAGCCCAGAATTTCCAGACAGAAGAAATACAAAAAGACTAAGAGAAAAATTAGAGGAAAGAAAAATACTTCCACTAGAAAAAGAGTCAGAAGCTTCAGATGTCAATTTATGTTCATTAATACAACAGATCCATGAAAAACACAACACAGAACAATAACATTGAGCAGTTTGCAAAAAAAGCAACTGAGGAAATGCAAAAATATAAATAATAAATTCTAGAGAATTTTGAAAGGTATAAAAAAGAAATTGGACATGTGAAAGAAAGAGAGGTCTGATATGGTGCATTATTTATGCAAAGAAAGCCAAATTAATCAACACAAAAAATTTGCCCTAAAGATATTCGAAGAAAAATACAGGCAAAGGCATCCAGATATGGAAAATTTCACAATAAAAATAAGATTATAAAGTGGGAATATTAAACAAAAGGTTAGTAAAGTAGAAGTTAAAACCAGAAGATGAAGTTATGGAATACTTGCGAAGTGAAGGATTTAGTGTAGAAAGTCCAACAAGGGTTATACCACACCATGATGGAACAACGAATCTCTAAATTGAAGAAGAAATATGGGCATGGGAAAGAAAAAGAGATTTAATATGGTGCAATATTTATGCAAAGGAGAAAGCAAAACTAATCAATACAAAAAGAGTAGCACCAAAGATACTTGAAGAAAAATATGGGCAAAGGCATCTGGACATGGACATTTTTACAATACAAAATACAAGAAAACAAAGAGGAAAGGTAGAAAAGAGGATTAGTAATGGAGAAGTTGAAGAAATAGAAAAAAATAAGTTATGTACTCACCATAGTGTTCAACTGTGTTGTCCATATTCATTCTTCCTCATCTAATAGGTCTGGATCTGATTTTCAGATCTGACTCGGCCATTACACTAGTTAATGGCCACCAAAAAAACTCTTGAGTTACTTCCCTACCCATAATGCACCATCCTCTAACATCTCTCAGATCTTATTTGCTGCTTGACAAAAAGACTGTTATGATATGCCATATCTGGATCTCAACATAAAGGACAATAGTATCCTTAAAGCCTCTTGTTCTTCCAGAAGCCAGTAATAAAAGGGATGGGGGTTGATGGGTGGGGAGTTGAGGAAGAAGAAAAATGGACAACACAGATTAAATGTTATGGTGTGTACATAACTTCTTTATCTGATGTTGTCACTTTTCATTGATTCCTCAACTAATGGAACAGGGTCCCCTGCCACCTAAAAGCCTAGGTGGACTCTAAGTAAGGATATTCCTGAGGATGGTTGAGCTAAAGGCTGCTCTTCCCCTCAAAACCAGATCCAGTTTGTAATGAGTGATAAAAGTATGAGGATTTGACCAAGTTGCAGTCACACATATATCATCCATAGAAGCTCTACTGAAAGACAGAAGAAGTTGCCATAGATCTGGTCATGCCTTTCAACCTCTCAGTGAAAGATATCTGGACAAACCAAACATAATGGGAGGACAAAGGCTCAAAAATAGGGATAGATTTTAAATCTTGCTCCTATACACTTAGGAAATTGCTAGAACAACATCTATTGCATTATTATGTATTTTATGAAGGATATGAAGTCTGAAATTCAAATATGTCATTATTAGTATTATTTAATAGCTTAAATCCTCAATGATTTGCCAGAAAACTTCACTTTTTATTTGGAACAGACAAAAATATGAGGCAAAAATTTGGACATTCTGTGAAAATCTGGACAGTTGAGATGTATGGATCTGGTTAACTGAGCTTTTAAAGTTTTTGGTAAGGGGAGATTCAAAGATAAATGATATACAGTCCATCAAACATCTAGTTAGGGTTACCTTTGTAATTGGTTCCCCCAATTTAGAATGTGCAAAGGAGACAAATAGCTGACCTGTCCTCCTAATTTCTTTTTTTCTGTGTAAGTAAAAACGTAATTGTCTATGGACATCCAATAAGTGCAACAGATATTCATGTCTGTTTTCAAATTTAGGAAAGAAGATGGGCAAGTTAATGGATTGGTTGATGTTGGATTCTGACACCACCTTAGGAAGGAAGGAAGCACTGGTATGTAGCATTACCCTGTCCTTATGAAAAATCAAATATGGAGGTTCAAAAGATAATGCCTGAAGTTCTGATATTCTTCTAGCAGATGTAATTGCCACTAGAAAGATAGTTTTCTAGGTCAGGCATTTTAGATTACATTTAACTGCTGGCTCAAAGAGAGAATGAATTAAGACTGTAGTACCAAATCTAAATCCCATGATAGAGTGTGGTCTTTATAATGGGATCTTAGCAGAAAAGTGCTCCTCAAGAAGGCTTTGCACAACTTAGCAGAAGCCAAGAAAGAATTTTGAAATCCAATATGAAAATTAGAGCTTGCTGCTAGCTGGACTTTAACAGTGGATGAGCTAGCACCTTCATTAAAAAACTCACCAGAAATTCCAGAACAGATAGTACTGTAGCTGAGAAGGGGTCCACTTGACTTTGTTCTGCCCAATTCCATTTACTCCTGTAGAGTTTCCTACTTGAGAGTTTATGGGAAAATAAAAGTATGTTATGGACAAGGGAATAATGTACTGGTTGTGTGGCTATAAAAGGAATTGGAGAAACCATGCTGTTAGTTTGAGGTTTGAGATGTCCAGGTGAACTATTCCTGTTAGGTGGGACAGAAGGTCTGGAGATGAATCCAGAATCCAAGATGGATACTGTAGGTGAGGCCAAAGAATGGGAAAACAAATCTGTCAAGGGCAATAAGGTGCAATGAGGATGACTTTGCACTTCAATTGGGCAATTTTCTGCAGGAATTTGGGAATTAGGGGGGTAGGAGGGTAGGCATATAGAAGACCAGAGGGCCAATCAGGGAAAAAAAGCTACTGCACTTATTGTTTCGGGGAGAAACAAAAAGATTGCAGCAAGCTGGCCTCATTGACTGAAAATTACATCCATCACTTGGTTGTTGACAGACTACTTCTGAAGTAGTAGAATGGGCCTGCTCAGTTTGTCTGCTATCATGTTGGACTTCCCCAGAATAAGCATTGCTATGAAAAAGCAGTTGGAAGATATTGTCCATTGCCACACTCTGAGAGCTTCTTGACAAAGGAGGTAAGATCTGGTTCCCCTTGACTGCTGATATACCAAACTATTGATATGTTGTCTGTCTGGATTGCAACTGTCCCAAGAGAGGGAGAGAGAGAGACATAGAGTCTTGGAGTGTCTGCAATGCTAAGAGCACTGCTCTCATCTCCAGAACACTGATATACAAATTGGCCTCTTTGGTGGGATCAAGTGCCTCAGACTGTTCTCCCCAGGAAGTGCCCCCCACCCAAACTGGGATGCATCCGTGGTCACTATGGCCTTGGGTTGAGGGAGATCGAATAGTCTGCCTTGTAGAATCTGATCTGACTGAATCCACCACAAAGATACTTTTTGCATGCCTGGGTAATTTTTATTGGGGCTGACATGCATTGATAAAGAATCGATCACCAAGTTGTAGTGTTCACTGAAGTATCCTTATATGAAATATTGCTAGAGGAACCAATACCATGGCCACTGACATTGACCCTAAAGCTTGAAGAATCAATTTGGCTGAGATTTTGATACTGCGAATTATTTTTCTGACTGGAATCTGATAGTCTGGACTGTTGAGAGAGGAAGAGAAGCTGTCAGTGATACTATGTTGAAAACTGCTCCTATGAATGCCAATTGTTAGACCATCTGTTCATTTGTATGTGATAGTACACATCTTGAATGTCTATTCAGCACATCCAGTCATCAAACCAACTTGTTCAACACACTGAGATCCAAAATCAGTCTCCAGTCTATTGTTTTCTTTGGCACTAAAAAGAATATTGAGTAAGTTTAGGATTCTATTTTGTCTGGTGGGGCCTCTTGGATGACTCTTTTTTTCTAGCAATTTTTGTATCTCATGTGCTGCTGTTTTCCTCTGACTGGGTGGAACATTGGAAATTTTGTGCACAGGTGGAGGATTAGGGACAAGAGAATCCTATAACCTCTGGAAATAATTCACTGCACCCAAATGTCTTTTGTTTTATCTAGCCAGGATCTCTGGTGTAGGAATAATTTGATCCTCGACTGCCTCCAGAGGTGGACAATCAGGACTCCTTTCAGAAGTGCTGATAAAGTTTAACAGAAAAGGAATCACTAGACCCCTGTTTTTGAGGGCCTCTTCTGCAACGGAGGCATTGCCATTCATTATAGACCCCCCGCCAATAGGGGAGCTATCTCCATGTGTGTCTTGTAAAGGACACTGGGACTTGTTGAACCACATTTTTTGGCCTCCACATTGATTCCTGGAGAAGGTTTGTGAGGGGTCAAAAAAATGCACACCCACTGCAAAGAGGGTCTTTCCATCCTTCTCACATCTGGAGAATGTGTTCTTCACTGTGGGTCAAACAAAGAAGTGCCGTCAAAAGGACAGCTGATGAACGAGGACTTGAAGGGCTCCACAAAATCACACAGGTGCATCCAGGCGTGCCTTCTGATGGAGATACCTGAACCTGTGGCCCTTGAGGCACCTTCTGCAGCATGCAAGACAAGCAACATGGATGAGTTAGATAAAGCTTGAAGAGTAACCAACTAAGAGGCTACTGAAGACTGAACCTCAGCAGTGTTGGTCCCTGAAATAGATTTTGATAGTTTTTAATCAAATCTCTTTGAAGTCTTGTAAAACTGTCAGATAGTTCAGTGACCTAAGTGCAAAAGTCACTGCAGCATAAACATGCTTCCCAAATCTATCACCCTAGACTCTCTGTTAGGAGGATGGACAGTGGAAAGCTGTTCAGCAAGCTACTTTTTTATGGCCGCCACCACAACCATGGCATCTACCAGCACCCCCTTATTTCAAAACTCCCTTCCTACTGGTGCAGCCAGAATCCATTCTGGTCTTTTTGGGATTAGCTCAAGAAAATCAGGTTTCATCCTTGCCTACAGACCAAGTAAATGAGCTCATTAGTGGGTGGAGTAACCCAGGAGGTGGGGGGGGGGGCAGCACCAAAGGCCTCCAGTAATACTGATTCCTCTGGAGAAGGGTTTTGGAAAGACCTGTCACCCTTCAGCTTAAGGATCTCAAGAATGTCTCTAAATGAGATGTCATTGAGTGGTAATTTTGGGGACCCCTCTCCTTCACTGAAATCAGTATCCTCAGTGACTGACACCTGGGGAGAGTCCAAGCGCTTCCTTTTGCACTTTCTCTTCCTAGAGACTTCCTCGTGGGATGACCCAGTGAAGTATCAGAAGAGATCACAATACCATGCTGGGTAGTCTGGAGGCTTTCAGCTGGCTGTCCCTATGGAGTGGAGTGATGAGGCTCAAAATGCAAAGACAACTGGGAAGTAGAAGGAGGATCTGAAGGGGTAGGATCCATCCATCCAGCTGGAGAAGAGAACACTCTCTTCACAACCTCGAAAGCAGATCGCCCCAGAGATATGGAAGACAATGGAGTGGAGAAAGCAAGTTTCTGGTCCTTTACTTCTCTCTGCTTTAAGAACAATCCACCAGAGTCAGAAGTCAGAGCCAAGCTGTCCAGTGCCAAGACTCTGAAAGGAAAGACAACTCTGAAAACCTCTGAGTCGACTCTAACCTCTCAAACCCAACAGGGATGCTTCGGATCCATGAGCCATCTGGCTAGGAGGATGTCAAAGCTGGTGTACTCAGAGCAAAAGTAACAACAGTAGGCCAGCAAAAAAATGTGTCGGATGGAAAGAAAAACACTAAGAATGATACATGAGTATCACGCTGAATAATGCTTTATTGTACAGACCGGTTTCAGCAAACCAATGCCTTCTTCAGTGTTCAAAAAAGAATCAAGTTAATGAAAACCAAAAAACATATATATAAAAAACAAAAATAAATATGAAGTGACCACTTGTAGACAAAATTCCTCCCTGTCTAACATATTACAGGAATAAAAAGGCATAGCAGACAGACATCAAATTAACCTGATACCTGGTACAGTGACATAATTTAAGACGGGACTCTCTGGTCTGGTTTTTTGGTTTTCATTAACTTGATTCTTTTTTGATTTCAAATTTATGTATTAGCACTAGTGGGAATATACCAATGATCTCATTGGTGGGGGGGTCTATAAATATTCATGAGGTTTCACTGTTACGTTTTTAATTTATTTCAACACTGAAGAAGGTATTGGTTTGCCGAAACCGGTCTGTACAATAAAGCATTATTCAGTCTGATACTCATGTATCATTCTTAGTGTTTTTCTTTCCATCCGACACATTTTTTTGCTGGCCTCCTGTTGTTACTATTGAATACTTTGGCCGTGCACATACCTACATGCATAGCATCATGTTTGGTTGTGTACTCAGAGCAAACTTTGGATCCAAAGAAAATGCTTTCTTCTGATCTGAACCATACCGACCCAGAGGGCTCATATCCAAGGACTCTAAAACAACAGGTTGGATTACAGAAGGAGTTGTAATGGGTGGAGTAGTGGATTATCAGACTTCCTGACACAAAGGGGTAGGAACTGTAAGAACTCCCATCTGAATTTGCACTGTGAAGAATATCATCATTCTCTCTCCATCTGCTTCTGTGAGACTCCTGGAGGAATAAGAAGATGTTAAGGATGGGGATTTGTAGTGTCTCTCTAAAAAAGGAGAAGGCACTTTGGATGGGACTGGATCCAGATGAGGAGAATAAGTTGTCCTCAGTAAGGGTTTTGAATCCGAGGGTGTAGGATCTGGTACAGGCTTGATCGGATCTGATGATTGTTGGGCAGTGAGTAATTTCGGATCCGATTTCTCTTTTTTCTTTATAGATTCTGAGGAAGAAAAGGCTGAAGACTCAAGATCTTTTTGTAGGGTCTCATGTTTTGTGTTTGGGGGAATGAACCCCTGTAATGGCTTCGGAGAAAGAAGTTGGCAGCAAGCCTTTCAAAATCAATTTATTTTTCCTGTCAGCAGGGGTTAAACACATGACACATGCTGCAATCCTGTTGTAAAGGAGCCGGGCCCAAGCAGTATACACAAAGATTATGAGCATCAGAATAAGGCAACATGTGCCCACACTTATCACAATTGTTAAACCCCAAAGGGCTTTTTTTTGACATCCTGAAAATAGAAAAATTACAAGAATAACAAGATCATTAAACTTTTTAATTTTTTTTTAAATAGAAAGAAGAGAAAAAGCTAAATACCAACAATGGTAAGTAAAAATGTACAATTATCATGTAAAAAGGATGAGAAAAATACCAACTATGGTAAGGAAAAAGTATACACTAAGTATAAAAGGAGTAGGGAAGGAAGGTTAGGCATACCCAAAATGGTGGGAAAAAGGTACACCCAAAGGTGTATGAAGTATAAGAATATCTTATCTCCCACTTTACTCTCTAGAGCTGAAGGCGACTACATCTAGACATGAAATCGGCAAACAAGATCTGAGGGATGTTAGGAGTTGGTGCATTATCGGTAGGGAAAGAGCTCGAGAGTTTTTTGGTGGTCACAAGCTAGTGTAATGGCAGAGTCAGATCCAAAGATTGGATACAAACCCCTTAGTTGAGGAATGAATGAAAATCGACATCATCAAAACTGAGGTTTTGGATTTAGTGAATAAAACTTAATTCAGATAACATCACAGCAGGAAACAGCAATGGATTCCCAAATTAAGGAGAAACCAGTGGAGTGGAAAACATATGATCAACTACCATCTGAAGATACTTTGGAGCCTTCCATAAAAAACCAGTACAAACATTCAGTTGGAGTTGCACAGCAAGGGAAGGAACATGAAACTGTGGCAACTCTGATGTAATCAATGTTGTGGAGTGATAGGCCAGTGAGTTCCAATATGAAAGAGCAAAGGAAGACGCGGGATGAAACTGAAGAGAACGTGGCACAGGAAGATGTTCTGGAACTTTCTACAGAATGCCCACAGGAAATGGAGAACAAACAATGTGCTCTCAGTTTAGAAGAAAATGATCTAAGAGAAGAGTTACTTGATTTAATACAGATGGACAGACATATTAATATCAATGAAAGAAGTTGACTACAGAAAGTCAATAAAACCTAAAAAGTTAGAAGTTTAATAAAAAAAAGGAACACGGCAATTAGGACTGTTCATACAGATTTATGCAATACAACAAAAGTACAGCTAAATTAATGACAACTAAAGTCTTACCACAAAAGCGCAGGGTAGTAAGGGAAATGAAGGGGAGAAATCAAATGCCATCATGGAAGTACTGAACACAGAAAACTATAAAGCAATTAAGACAAGAAGTGTCACTGTTAGAAGAGTGTAGAAAAGGAAACATATCAACAAAAATCCTCAGAAAGACAGACGTGATAAAAGCAATACACAATATCAGAAGAGATCAGGATCTATCATGTACTATCGCAAATAATAAATTAAAAATAACACAGGCAGAAAAACTTAGAAGATATGCAGATAAATATAAAGGAAAAGTACAAAATAAGCACTTTACTGATGATCCAAAAAAGTTTTATACAGAATTGGGAAACAAGGCAAAAGGAATTGAAACGCAACCAAAAAAATGAAGAAATAGATACATTCTGGAGAAATATCTATGAAGATCATGTGTTACATAACAAAGATGCCAAATGGATAGAAGAAGCAGTTCATAGGTTCATACTAGGCTATCTGCCCGAGGGCATTTATAAGCCTAGCCCATAGTTTTGTGGCTTACGCCACCCCTTTAGTTTGGAGAAACTATGCCCATTATTTTGCTGTGCCTCTGTCGAGCAGTGACACTGAGGTAACCCCTGGGGTGTATCTGCGATCTCCCATCCATTGGTCAAGATTCCTCTTGAACAAGGCCAGCGAGGTGCTCTGCCTCACATAAACCGGGATTTTGTTCCACAGCATAGGGAGTCTTTGGGTGATGAATCTATCCCTCCAGCAAGTCCTATTAATAACCGTGTCGAGGTTTAAGTCTCCCGCCCTTGTGGCTCTGAGGGATCTAGATATTTTGAGATGAAGCATGTTTATCAAATCTGGGTTTGACATGGCCTTGTATGTCAGGCATAGGTCACCTCTGAGCAAGCGGTAAGCAACTGAATATAACTGGAGTTCTTTCAGTCGGGCAGCATAAGACAGATTTTTGAGACCCTTTATCCTTTTGGTGAGGAACTTTTGTGGCCTCTCCAGCTGCTGCAAGTGTCGGGTCAGATACATTCCGAATGGGGCATTGTACTCGATCATTGGTCTGATGAGTGATGAGTATAGGGAGACTATGACTTCCCTTGATCTAGATGTGAATCCCTTCATGATAAGGTGGGCAATGTAGAAGGTCTTCCTAACTACTTTAGCAATATGAGTGTCGAATGAAAGGCTACTGTCAACCTGGGTTCCCAGGTCCCTAATAACTTCTTCTGTGTTCAGGGATTGCCACCTATATGGTAGCTAGGGGTAACCTTATTTTTCCCGAAGGGTATGACTATGCATTTCTTGGCATTTAACTTTAGACCATGGCTCTGGCACCAGTTATCCGTTTCTGTGAGACCCTTCTGAAGGATATCTGTGTTGGATGTGTTTTCAACTACGGCCAGTTTGCAGTCATCTGCAAACTTTGTCAGCCATAACCCTCCTGTGTTTGCTTGTACTTCAGAAAAGTAGATGCCAAACAAGAGTGGGCCCAGGACTGAGCCCTGTGGGACACCACTTGTGACAGGCTTTGAGTCTGACATGGTGCCAGCAACTCTGACCCTGTGGGTTCTGTCACTCAGCCAGTTTGCAACCCATCTTGTAATGTATGGGTTTACATTTAAGTTGATGAGTTTTTCAATGATACCCGAGTGAGGTATTGTATCAAAAGCCTTCGCCAGGTCTAGGTAGGCTGTATGGACTGCCTTTCCCTCGTCAATGGCCTTGGTGACTGTTTCAAAAGTCAACCAAGTTTAAAGGCATGATCTGCCTTTGACAAAGCCAAACTGGGTTTGATCCAAAGTCTGCAAGTTCCCTATGTCTTTATTTATGAGATCCATTATGATCCTCTCCATGGCTTTGCAGATAAGGCTTGTCAAGCTAATGGGACGGTAATTTCCAGGGTCGGTGGAGGCACCGCCTTTGTGGAGTGGGACCACAGTTGCTGCGCCACTCCTGGGTACGTATCCGGAGGTGAGACTAAGATTAAACAGCTGTCCTAACTGTGGGTTTAATTCCTCATTGAGTTCATGGAGCACACAGCCGGGGACACCATCAGGTCCCATGGATGCTGTGTTCTTTGCCTCGAAGAGTGCAGTTCTCACCTGGGCGTTAGAGATGTTTGGGGGCTACAGTCATTTGGTATAGATATCTCTCCTTTAGGGGGGGGGGAGAAGTTTGCACTGAACCTGTCAGCCAGTATGTTGGCAATGTCTGTAGGATCAGTAATCTTCACATCATTTTGAACTAATTCTGAGCATATCTGGGAGTTTCCTCCTAGGTTTCTGACATAGCTAAAGAATGCCTTATGGTTGTCTTTAGAGTCCTTAGCTACTTTTTTCTCAAAATTAGCTTTGGATGATTTTATGAGAGCTCTTAGCTTTTTACTTATAGTGATCAGCGGTGTCTTACCTTTTAAGGATTTTGCTCTATCTTGTAGTAGCTTTCTCCTTTTGTTGTAGAGTTTGTTTATGGCTGGGGTCCACCAGACTGGACGATTGCCTTTGGTATAAAGAGTCTTTGTTTTGCTTGGGATTGCCTGATCCATGCAGCCCTGCAGGTGCTGGTAGAAGGCATTTGTAAGTGATTCAGCGGTTTGAGTAATGTTAACCGCCGGCTCAGGGGCCTTAAAGGAGACCACACTAGTCTTTAGAAGTGTGAAGTCGGCTTTCGAGAAGTTCTTTACTGTGGTCTTTTTCATTTCGGTGGGGCGGGATGAGGACCTCCAGCGAGATTAGTTTGTGATCAGATCTCACCAGTGAGGGGTATACTTCGGCATTGAACATTGTGCTCCCATGTTCGTGATGATGAGATCAAGTATGTTTTCTCCTCTTGTGGGATGGTGACTAGTTGTTCCATGGCATTTGAGTTTATGAATTCCAGGAACTTTTGGGCTAGAGTGTTTGGGCTTGAGTAGTGTTCCCAGTCTATATTAGGGTAGTTGAAGTCACCTAGTATGATGGTGTTCGGAGATACATTTATCCTCCAGTGTTTTCAGGAAGGCCATATGAGGTTCCTGAGTTTGCGAGGGTGGCCTGTAACATGCTACAAATTGCAGAGCAGTCTTGCCTATGGTTAATTGCACCTGGATGGTTTCCGATGCATCATGCGATGCCACCAATCTTGAGGTGTGGGTGTCCTTGATGAATATGGATACCCTCCTCCTTTCTTGGTATTGTCCGGGTTTTGGGGCCGGAACGCATGATATGAGGTAAAACCTGATAGTGCTGGGGTGCTCTCAGGAGCCTTGAACCAGGTTTCTGTCACAGCACAGACATCGATGTTCTCCATACTGAGAAGGGCCTCGAGTGCGTGCATCTTGAGGTTGAGACTTCTGGCATTGAGCAGCATTACCCTTAGTTTTTTTTCTTTGTTTTGTTCTAGGGTGGTAGGTTTAGAATTTGAGCCTTGCCTAAAAAAGGAACTATGGGGGTGGCAAGAGCCTTTGCCAAAATCCGGAATCCCAGGGATGACAAGTGCAAGCCATCCCTTGCGAAGCAGCGTGGCTTGTCCAGCATGTCATCCCAGGCAGACAGACATTGGATCCCCTTTGAATGACACCAGAGTTTAAGCCAATTGTTAAAGCTGATCATCTTATCTCTGTATTGTGGCATCATTCTTGGTGAAGGTAGGATACAGCTCAAGGTCAGGGTCATACCTGCTTGGGCTACATAATCAGAGAGCTCCTCTATGTCTCTTTTCATGTAGTCCAAGGAGGTACGTCTCAGGTCGTTAACACCAGCGTGGACAATGATTGAGTCGTACTTGTACCTGCTGTTGAGAGACCTGAGTGCATGCGTTATGTGGCGGATTCTAGCACCTGACAGGCAGCTTACTGTGACCTTCTCCTTACTCAGTCTGGTGAGCGGGACGTCAGTGTGTCTGACTATGGAGTCACCAATGACTAGTGTGTCTGGCATTGTGTTTGGCCTTAAGATATAATAAGTAGTAAAAGACATAATAAGAAGTTGAACTGTACAGGATATGAAATGGGATGAAGTAACATCCAGAGTGACTGAAACAAAGTTAAGAAAAGCTCCTAATTGGAAAACCCCAGGTCCAGATGCAGTACCTAACTTTTGGCTAAAAGTATTTGGGAATTGATAAAGAATCAACAATAAAACATGAACAAATGTGAATAAAACTTAGTAAGGTATATTTTAGAAGACACTGAAAACAGTGTTGACCTCTAGGAATGAAGTCCAATCTATAAACCAATTTGTGCTTCCTGTCCTAACTTACAGTTTTGGAATGATTGATTGGCCCCAAAAGGTGTTGGATAGGTTAGACAGCAAACAAGAAGGATGCTTCATTCTCATCATATCATTTATAAAAAAAAAACTGTGCAGATCAAGATTATATAGTCCCCATTCTGAAGGGCATATGGGCCTCCTCAAAAGTGATGACATGTATAGCTTTGCAATCGTGGCACTGCATATGTATCTGCTGATCTTACAAGACCCAAACACAGTAAAAGTTTTGAAACAGGAGGAGAATAAGTCTAAGAAGACTTCCCTACTTAGTTTAGCAGAAGCATATCGGCATCAAGCGGGAATGGAAATCAAACCAGAAGTAGATAAAAATAAGGCAGCAACTGAATGTGCCAAAAAAAAAGAAAGAATATAAGGTGAAGGATCAGATCAGAAGGCAAGAAATGTAGAAAATGCATAAATATAGTTGCAAGTATAGAAAACTCTTGGAACAATCTCATGTTGATCAGGATCAAATGCAGGAATGGTAAAGGAGAGGTAAATTTAAACCAAAGATAAAAGGTTAATATTGGCGGCTCATGATACTGGACTACATACATGCTGGTTTACCAAGTCCACTGAACATGTGGGAAAAGCAGACATGGGTTTTGTAAAACAGAATTGGAAACAGTAGCACATCCTGTTGCAGGTTGTGATACACCAATGGCAGAAGGACTGTTTACTAAAGGCATGACAATGAGGCAAGACTGTTGGATTGGGGATTGTGTAAACATTACAATGCTGAAGTAGCTGAAAACACTGGAAACATGAACCACAAGGCATAATAGAAAATGATGAATTTTATATCACATGGGATCACCCACTACCAACAGTTCAAAAAACAGATGTGACAAACCAGATATAGTAGTCCATGAAAAGCATACAAAAGTAGCATTGATCATTGAAACTGCCATACCCAATGACTACAGTGTCTTATGTACATACAGACACAAAGTCATAAAATACCAGGATTTGAGGGCAGAAATGAGAGCAATGTGGAAGAAAGATACCCAGACATTTCCAGTAGTAGTAGGACCAACGAGTTCTATAAAAAATAATTTACAATCATACTTAGATATGTTACCAATACATGTAACTCTGTAAGAATTGCAGAAGTGATCATTACTGGCTGCATTGCGGGTGCTGTGAAAAGCACTTCTGGCTAACATCAAAGATTGAAAAGATATTACTTTCATGAACTTTAATCATACTTTTACTTAGGAATGGGGTTCATTCCCATCATGGTATTAGAAACCCAAAAGACTTAGAGAAATTAAAACAGAGAAGCCATAAAAACAAATTGAATTCCTCATCATTTAGAGATGAACTCAGAAAGATCAACAAAAAAGTCAGAAACAAATTCAAAGCTACCAAGCATAAGTATGAATTGAGAACTGCTATGTTTTCTAAGGGCAACCACAAATCTGTCTGCAGCTATGTCAAAAACATTAAAGGTAATGCCCAGCAATGCTCAAAGCTAATTCATAATAACATTTTTTCACCCATGAGGATGCAGCCAACATATTAGCAGACAAATTCATACTCTAAAGTCACTTCCTCATCACCCTCTAACTTGCCACAAATTATTAGCACACCTACAAAACTCTCTGTGACCCCCCGCCCCAAGCGGGTCCTGAATGTTCTCTCTCTCTTCAAGGCCAAAGACACTTGCTCCATGGGTCCTTATAATGTGTCAGTCTGCCTTCTTGTCAGCACCAGATAGTCTAGTAGATTTGCTATTAAACCTGTTCATCTTCAGCATCTTCAATGGATTCTTGCAAATGGAATGGAGAACTGTGGTAGTCATACCTCTCAACTATACAGATTTTCACAAAATGTGCACATTTTTGTCTCATATTTTTGGCCTGTTTCTCATAAAGTTGTGTTTTTCTGGCAAATCACTGATAAATTATTGAAGATTTGAGTCAGAAAATAATTCCAGACATTTGAAATTCACTTTGTACCCTTCAGAAAATCAATGCTTGTGGGCTTCTTTGAAAATGTTGCTGCATTAGACTTAGGGAAAATCACTTCACATAGCCTACGTGGACCTAGCCAAAGCCTTTGAATCCATCCCTCATTCTGGCATCATTGACAAGCTAATCAAACTAAATGTAAACTGATGTCACCCATAGGACAGTAAACTGTCTGACTGACAGAACCTAATCTATTAGTCTGGGGGACATGCCCTCTTCAAGAAGAGTAGTTACCAGTGGTGTTTCCCTGGGATTAGTCATTGGACCACTTTTCTTTGATATTTACTTTTCCTGATATTAAGGCCAACATCAAGGGCCCATGGCTGACCAAGTTTGTAGATGACTGCAAATGTGGAGCTGTCATTAACTCCCCATCTGATTTCTAGATTCTTCAGAAGAGACTAACATGCAACAATTTGTGGTGCATGGACTGTGGCCTAAACCCATACGCCAAGAAATGGAGTATAGTGTCCTTCAGCAAAAATGGACAACCATGTACCTAACACATACATGACACCTCTTTGAAAGCTGACTCATCCATTAAGGATTTAGGCACTTTCACTGAAGATGAACCTTGATTACCATGTATCCACAGTTGTTATGAAATCCTTTCACCTTGCCAGACTAATTACCAGGGATATTTTTTCCATATTTAAGGATGTTTTCATCCCTCTCTACTCCTCCCTCATCAGGCCCATAAGAGACTATAATGCCCATTTTGGTATGTACCTGTCCAAGCATAAGACCCAGCTTGAGAGACCACAAAGTTTTCTCACTAAGATAATTAAGGGCATGACTTCTTTGAGTTACCCAGACTATAGTAAAGCTTTCTCATTTTTATTTTTATATATTTTTGAGAGGTAACTTCTGTCGGGCCTAGAAAACATCAAAAGATCCAGTCTCACATGACCTCCTGCACATCAGCAAAACTAATAACACCCTCAATATCCACTCAAGAGATCTTAATTTCCATCAACACATAAATAGTCCTGCTGGTTAGATGGGTATTTATTTCAAATAATCTATTTTTTATGAAACAGGTTTCCTTTGAATGTAAAGCAAAATAACTCTCTGACCCTGTTTAAGTACATCACAGACAAAAGGATAGGCAATCATATTTACACCCCAGGTCTTGCCACTTGAGTCCTTTTTTAAAGGGATTGAAAATAGGTTTGAATTAGTCATAAAAAGAAGTTATGTACACACCATAATGTTTCATGTTTGTTGTCCATCTTGCCTTCATTCTTTGCTAGTTTGGTTCGGAACCGAGAATCTGTTCTGACTCAGCCTATAATAAAGCTCGAGAGCTTCCAATGGCTCGAGGCAATACCCTATCCCATCATGCTTAGGGAGATTACCCAGATCTTGTTTGCAAATACTGAACAGATTAACAGTTATATACACATAATAGTACATACATAAGCATGTGCCACCTAGGACTAAGAAGGAAATCAGAGAACATAAGTTCCAAATCCAATAGAGACCTCTCGATCCTCCAGGAGCGAAGGCTGGGGGAAGGAGGGTGGGTTGCAAGAATGAAAATGAGATGGACAACAAACATGGAATGTTATGGTGAGTACATAACTTCTTTATGTTATGTTTTCCTATCTCGCCTTCATTCTTTGCTGGTTGGAACAGCGTCCCCAGCACCTTCTTTCTTGGGTGGCTCAAGGAAACAAACTCTTCAGAACAGTGGATCCAAATGAAGCCCTGTTCCAGGAGATTAAATCTACTTTGTAATGAGTGATAAAGTTATGACGTTTTACCCACGTTGCAGCAGCACAAATTGAATCCATAGGTAGTCTAGCCTGAAAGGCAGATGAGGTTGCCATGGCTCTTACTGAATGACCTTTTATTTTTTCAGGCGGTTGTCTATTTTGGGAAGTATATGAATAGGTAAAGGAATCAGTAAGCCAGTTTGAGAGAGTGACTTTTGATACTGGGGCACCCTTCTTTTTTTCTGAAAAGGATACAAAGAGTTGATCAGATTTCCTGAATTATTTTGCTCTGTCGAGGTAGAAGCGTAATTGCCTGTGCACATATAATTGGTGTAATTTATATTCTGCCTCATTGCCATAGTTTGGGAAGAAAACAGGTAGATCAATAGATTGATTCAAGTTTGCTTCGGAGCAAACTTTGGGTAAGAATGATGGATTAGTTCTCAGGGAAACTGTCTCTATGGAAAGTCAAGTAGGGGGGATGGATAGACAATGCTTGGAGTTCTGATACCCACCTAGCTGACATGATGTCCACTAAAAAGATTGTTTTCCATGTTAGGAACTTCAGATGACAGGATGAAGCCAGTTCATATGGTGGCATGATTAGAGTGGACAATACCAAACTGAGGTTCCAAGGAGCTGGTGCTTCTTTACTGGGGGGCTTAGCAAAAAGGTACCTCTCAGAAAGGCTTTGTACAGTCTATGGGACATAATTTTGAATCCCATTTCTCCAATATGGTAGTTTGATATAGTAGCCAACTGAACTTGTATGGTAGCCTCTGCTGCACCTTCATAGAAGAGTTTTGCTAAAAAGTCTAAAATAGAAGTTACAGGGGCTGTGAAAGGATCAATGTGATTGTTCAGAGCCCAACAGGAAAACCTTTTCCATTTGCTAAAATAAAGCTTTCTAGTTGCCGTCTTATGGGATGAGATCAGAATATGTTTCACAGTGGGGGATATATCCAGAAGCCTGGATAGGAGTGGAAGTGGACCAGCCAAGTTGTTGGTTTGAGCGTTTTGAGGGAGGGATGGAGCATCCCTGATGGACGAGTCAGGAGGTCTGCAAATGGGTCCAGAATCCACGGATCCTCTTGTAGATGAGGCCATAGGAAGGGGAACCAAATTTGTTGAGGCCACTATGGGGCAATGAGTATTAACATGATTCTCAATGTGTTGGCTTTCTGAAGAACTTTGGGGATCAAGGGAAATGGAGGGAAGGCATAAAGGAGACCTGGGGGCCAATCGTGTATGAGTGCATCCCTTGGTTACTCCCCCAGAGGGTGGATCAGGGTGAGGTAGATGCTGCATTTTGGCATTCATGGACGTGGCAAAAAGGTCACAGCAAGGCTGGCCCCCTTGTGAAAAATCTGTTTCGCAATTTCCTGTTTCAGGGACCACTCGTGAGGCATTAGACTATCTCTACTGAGTTTGTGTGCAATCATGTTGGATTTCCCTGGGATATGCAATGCCATTAGAAAGCGTTGGGAAGAGACTGCCCACTGCCATACTCTTTGAGACACTTGACATAGGGGTAAGATCTGGTTCCTCCATGTTTGTTTATATACCACATGACTGACATATTGTTGTCTGGATTACAATTGTTCTTAGTGGAAGGGAGTTGTGAAATGCCTGCAATGCTAACAGCACCCCTCTAATCTTTAGGATATTGATATGAAAATGGTTCCTATATTCCTGCCAAACTCCTTGGACTATCTTCCCCAGATAATGCCCTCCCCACCCTATCTGAGAAATGTCCGTGGTCACTGTAGCTATTGGTTGTGGGGGAATGAACTGTCTGCCCAGAACCACCTGAGAAGAATGAAGCCACCAGCACAGATATCTCTTGCAGGATTCCATTATGATAATCTTGTGGGACATAGGCAGCTCCTGCATTGACCATTGGGTGAAAAGTAACTACTGGAGAACTCTCATGTGCAAGTGTGCGAGCAGTACCAAGATTATTGCTGCCACCATGGTACCCAAGATCTTTAGAACAACCTTTGCTTTTACTTTCTTCTTTGTCAGGATGTTTTGTACTTGTTGGCACAGGGTTTGTATCCTGTCGTGAAAAAGTTTGGCTACCATTTCTCTTGTGTTTAAGTCTTCTCCTATAAATGCAATATGTTGTGATGGAAACAAGGCCGACTTTTCAAAATTTATCGTGATGCCTAGTTGAGAGCAAAGGTGGATGGTGTTGTCTCTTGCTCTGGTATGTAGAGGCTCGGTGGTGACAGTTAGGAGCCAGTCATCCAAGTACGGAAACAACCGTAATCCTAGACATCTCAAGTGAGCCATGACTACTGCCATGCATTTGGTGAACACTGTGGGGGCTGTAGTGAGACCAAAGGGCAGAGCTCGGAATTGGTAATTACTGGCTCCCAGCTGAAAGCATAAGTGACATTGGGATCGCCTGTCCATCTTTACATGGTAGTACACATCCTGGAGATCTATCGAGCACATCCAATTGTCTTTCGCCAAAAAGAGGAGTATATGCTGCAGTGTCACCATCCGGAACTTTGACTTTTTTTACGGACTTGTTTAGTCTGCTGAGATCAAAAATGGGCCTCGAGTCCCCTGTCTTCTTTGGAACTAAAAAGAACCTTGAGTAAGTTCCAGATCCAATTTGGGACATTCTGGATGACTCTTTTTTCTAGCAACCTTTGAACTTCTAGGGTTGCCTAATCCCTCTGACTGGGTGGAACATCCAGGACTGACCTCTTTTTTAAAGGGGGAGAGGAAAAGGGTATACAGTAGCTTGCTATGTTAAGCCAGGCATTTGGGTACAGTGACAAGTGACCCCTGACTGCCTCCAGAGGTGGACAGGTGGCCCTCCTTTCAGGAGTGCTGGAAGGGCCCACTAAGGAATGTATCCCTGTCGCCCTGATTTTGCGGACCCCCCTCTGCCGTGAGGTCGGCGTCTTCCATTGCTGTTTTCCCCTCTGCCCTGGGGGAAGAATCACTATGTGCATCAGGAAAGGCTCTCTGGGACTTACAGAACCACATTTTCCCCCCTTCTGGTCTTTGGAGTAAGGCCTGTTAGGGAGGGAAAAATGAACTCCCACGGCAGAAAGAGTCTTTCCCTCTTGCTTGCACCTGGTCAGAGTCTCCTTCACTTTTAACTCGCACAAGGATGAGCCATCAAATGGGGCATTGATAAAGGAAGACTTGAAGGGATCTGCAAACTCACATTAGTGCATCCAGGAATGTCTCCTTAGGGAGATTCCTGTATCCGCTGCCCTACTAGCTCCATCTGCCACATTAGAGATAAGCCATATGGAGGAGTTTACCACCGAATTTAAGGTAGAAAGCTGAGAGGTCACCTTTTCAGAAACCTCCTTAGCTGTAGAACCTTGGAGGGTGTCTCCCAACTCCTTCAGGAGATCCCTCTGAGGTCTGGTAAAATGGGTCAAATAGTTCAGCGACCTGAGGGTAAAAGATGCTGATGAGAATATACACTTTCCATACCTGTCCATCGTACAAGATTCCTTATTCAGTTGATGGACAGATAAGGAAGTCTCAGACAATTCCTTTTTGTTGGCTGCCACCACCACCATAACATCTACTGGCACACCTTTTGTGAGGAATTCCTTGTCAGAGGGTGCTTTAATAAACTTATTTGGTCTCCTCAGAACAGGTTCCACAGACTCCGGAAAGCCCCACGCCTTCCGACTATCTACATTTAGCAACTGGTTGAAAGGCAGAGTCACAAGAGGTGGAAGGATTGATGGACTTTCAGCCACCTCTCAGCTTAAGGATCTCTAGGATGTCCACAAAGGAGACATCCTCAGTGGGTGACCGTGGGGACCCTTCTGAATCATCAAGGTCCATGTCTGAAGTGATGGACTCCTCAGGGGAATCCAGATGTTTCCTCTTACATGTTCTCTTCCGAGGTACCTCCTCAGAGGGGTACTCCGCGGAGGTTTTGGAAGAGATGGTTGCACCCAGTGGGGCATCCTGGAACTTCTGGTCTCCATGCTTGGGAGGGAGAGGTGGTAAAGAGATAGATTCTGGCACTTTTTGAGGAAGAGTGTTTGAATCTAAGAATGGAGCCATCTGGGGTGACAGCACTCTCCTCATGACCTCAAAAGCACCACGGTCCCGCTCCAAGGGAGCTCTCGGCTCCAAAGAACCAGGAGACTCCCCCTGAACCAAGGCAGTGGACTCCGAGGCCAATGTAGGGGCCGAGCTCACCTGTGCTAAAGCCCCAAGAGGGAGACTCAATTCAGACATCTGTCCAACCCGGCTCTCTTCCCCAGACCCGATGGGTAAGCATCGGCCCCTAGACCCCTCACTAGATGATGGGACTGAGGAGGTTGGAGCCGAAATTGGGACTAAAGAACCCGGAGCAGATCTTGGCCCCAACGGTTCTACTACAATCAAATCCAAACACTCTGGCTCCGAAGCCACCACATGGGTCAGAGGAGGAATCGAAGAAGGGGAACTGACAGTTGACGGACCCAAATCCTTCTGGGCTGGGCTCGATAGGATTTTGGCCAGCAAAAGGCACTAAGCAGAGCTGGGGATCCCAAAAAGTACGCTGTGAAGCCAGGTCCGTAGAAAACTTTATTCAATGCACTCATTTTTATTGACTTTTGTGTTTTAAAATAAGTGTACTGAATAAAGCTTAGTGCCTTTTGGTGTTTATTAGTTGTGACTCTGTACATTCTTGAGGATTATGGCCAGCGCCGGTGTCTGTAAATACCTCTTGACCACCCGCTCCACATCATCATCCGAGAGACTCCTGGAGGACTGAGAGGATGAGGTTGAGGATTTAATGGACGGCAAAATAGGCAAGTGTAAGACTGAGGAGACCAGTTCCTGGACTGGAGACTGGCTCCACATGTGATACTCTGTTGGCTCCAAAATAACCATTGGAGCTGAAAAGGTAGTCTTTTCGGGCCCGAAAGCCTTTGGGTCCATGAATGAATCCTTAGCCTGCTTCTTCGATGGTTCAGATTCCAGAGCCGTGGAAGCAGATCTCTTTGAAAACTTGTCAGATCTAGGGGATTGAGACTGGTGAGGGGATTTGGAGGAAATCTGTTTTCCTTCTAATGCTTAAGAGAAAGGAACTTCAATAATCCCCTAGCAATCAACTTATTTTTTCTCTCTAATAAAACCCTGGCACTGAAAGTATGGCAGAAAGAGCAGGACTCCTGCAGATGGACCACACCCAAACAATACAAACAACTGGTGTGTCCATCTGTCAGGGATATTTTCTGGCTGCAACGGTTACACTTCTTGAAGCCTAAAGGCTTTGTTTATTTAATATCTGTAGACACAACTAACCTAATAGTTCTAAAAACCAACAACAATCAAGGGAGACCAGGGGAGAAGTCTCTAACTCAAACGACAGTCTCCTCTAGTCAGAGGAGAAGTCTCTAACTTAAATGCCAACTCCTCTAAGAAAAAAATGACAGGGGAGGGAGGTAAGCCTTCTAAGTTAAACGGGTGGAAAAGGAGTCCTCTAACTTAAATGTATTCCCTAACACCATAGAAAAGGGGATGAACAAGATAGCTTAATATAACTAACCAGCAATACTTCTCTACCTCAAAGGATTTGGGAACCGGGACAGGGAATAAGATAACGGCTAGCAACAGCAATAACACAAATTTGTGACAGATGTCACAAAGATCTATATAACACACTAACAGTAGCTCAAATCAACAAAATACTCTAAAGATTTAGACCAAAAGCAGTATAAAGGAGGAAAAAAAGTTTGCACTTAGCCTGGAGCTAGTAGGAAGCACCCGATCTAGTTTAGCGGCAAACAAGATCTGGGTAATCCCTCTAAGCATGATGGGATAGGGTATCGCCTCGAGCTAGTGGAAGCTCTCGAGCTTTAGTATAGGCCGAGTCAGGACTGATTATCGGTTCCAAACCCAACCAGCAAAGAATGAAGGCGAGATAGGACAACATAACATCAATGGGTACCTACAATTTGGGGTGTTGTGGCTAAGTTACTAATGGCCCTATGAATAAACAGCCTAGCAATGACCTATGACCCTATGAACTACTAGATCACAGAGTATCTAATGAAAAAATACAAGGAGAAATGTGCAGTGGTACAGCTTTTGAATTCATCAGGTCTTTCCCCAATGTTTACTCTAGCAAGGTTAAAAGACTACTAAAATGCTTTTTCTAGTTGTATTAAAATTAAAGATAAACAAAAGTAAAACATACTGATGTGGCTCTTGATAAGTGTTCTTACCATAAAGAAGTGCTTCTTCAAGTGAGTTCAAGCATAGTTTCACTGAATTTGTACATTCTTACAAAGACTAGTAGCACATCCTAGTAGTGAATTTTTCTAGGAAACTTTGCACTGGCTCCAAGCCTTGCTCCTATCCAATCACACTTCACTTAGACAGAATACCTCAGCCAGTCAAAAAGAGGTTATTTTTACCAATCAATTGTCATGATAGATCCACTAGCCAATCACCCGCCACTCCTTCTCTACAAACTATTGGCTAGTTCACTCCCCTAGTTCTCCAGTAGGATCTTGTTTTTCAGCCGATACATTCTTTTATGCAAATGTCAGTGCATCTCCTAATCAACCCCATTGCACTTAACAATATACACACCTCTGTGGCTCAGTTTCATTTTGTGTTGGTTTCTTTTCATTGTAAAAATGCATATATACAGTGAAATTCTGTGTTTGAAGTTAAATTAAAAAAAAATTCTTATAGGGCAAAAGTGCTCATATATTGAAATAAAGAATCTACAATTATCTGCAAAGAAGAATCACATTAGTGTGTTTTGATTTTAATTGTTTATCTTTATTTTTAATATGGGTAGAATATAATTTTGGTAGCCTTTTACCCATACAACTGAAAAGGTTAGGGAAATAGCTGAGGAACCCAAAAGGTAATAAACTACAGGTTTCTTCTAGTATTTTTTTTTTCATTAAGATTCTAGACTGACAACTTTGTGTGACAAATACTGGACCATCTCTCTCTTGTATGGCTACAAAGACTGTGCCTTGAGAGCACATGAAAGATCTATTTGATTTTGTTTCCTCTCTGTGCTTTTCTTAGTCATTTTGAAACAAGGGACTAGATAAAAATAGAGAAGACCACCTTCTCTCACTGTTTCAGGGCACTGGAGTACTGGTCTGAAAATGTGGATCTGAGCATTCTTCCAAATAATAAAAGTTTTCAACCTTAAGTGCTCCAGCTGACTGTCAACAACAACAAAATTGTAGAATAAGTGGCTATTGATTGTCTACACAAGCTTTTTATCTCAAACTGTCCACCAACTTGCTGTTATTTCCTGTCAGACAAATGCCTACTGATATAAATTCGACAGGAAATTGCTAGGTACTATAGTTTATAGATTGGCATCAAAGTTAAAATGATGAATTTCCTTCCTGCCTTGCTTGCTTGTTTATACATATACATAAGTGTCACATTTCTGGTGACTGCCTATGAGATTCATTAAAGAGACCGTGAATTATTTGGTAAATAAAAAAAAGCCACTAAAATCTGGTTCTGGTAGACAATGAGGTAAATCTGTGGAAATAATTATATCACCTGGCTAATCAAGAAAGTACTGCTCTTTTTAAGAACTTACTATGATAGTAAATGTTTAAATAGATTACTGCTGCAGTAAGGCTAGCTGATGGGATATATATCTAGCCCAGGATACAATACCATTTGGCCAGTCTACCAAAGCTTAGGAGGACTTTCCTCTTGCACTACATTTCTGACCTCATGCCTATGGATGACCTTAAGTGCTGGAAATTAAGGGAAGTACAGGAGCAAAAATCCTCAGAGCTTTCTTGCCGCAGCTGAAAACTGAGTCTGACAGGCTAAGAGGTTAGATTGAGAAAAAGAAAAAATAGAGAACGTGAACAGATAGAAAAAGGGATTCCATCACAGCCTAGGGTTAAGTAGGACACATGATATGGTGGGATGGTTCAAACACTGTAACAGTGATTTAAACATCTGTTGTTATGGTTAGCACTTGCCCAGCAGTGCTATGTTCATCTTTAGACCACTGTTGCAGCAATGTTAACTGAAAGGACAATTTCAAGAACTCTTATGTAGCTTGGGTGGAGAATTGGGAAACAACTGAAGTCCAGTAACCCTTTAAGTATGGTTCTGGCAAAACCTGAGCTCGCTCTAAAAAATGCATGTTTTGCAATGTTTGGTAAAGGTGTGTTGGAAAATCAAATAGCTGCCTTTAATACAGATTAGGAGTCAAGGCCCTTGAAAAAAAGCACCAGAAGCATCAACAGATTTTGCAGAATGTGCTTTAATGTGACTGTGGATGGATTTATCATGAAATGGCAAAGGAATTTAATATAGATATGGTCTGCTTACAGACAGAAAAGTCCTGCTTTTTACCTTTAAAGGAAATACATATTTTTGAGGACTGGAAAAAATGCAGGGAAGTAAAAAAGTCAGTCACCACTTTAGGATTAAAAGAAGGGTTAGTACTGAAGTCCCCCTGTCTCTGTGAAAATCCAGAAAAGGGGAATTAAGAGCCTGTAATTCAGAAACTTTTTTGCATAAGTTAAGACATCAGACAGTATTGCTTTCTGAGTACATAACTTTAGAGACGTAGAAGAAGCAGGTTCAAAAGTGGTAATGTTAATTTTTCAATGACATTATTCAGGTCTCATGGAGGAATAAAAAGAAGTTATGTACTTAGCATAATGTTACATCTGTGTTGTCTATCTTCATTTATCCTTGACAGATGGGTTTGGTTCTGATATCAGAACAGACTCAGCCATTACTACAGCTCAAGCCAGCCAAACCTCTACCCGCAATCTCTCCCTCACAGTTATCTCAGAAAGAGTTTGCAGAAAAGTATATAAACCTATACACACACACACACACACACAATATACATATATATATATATATATATATATATATATATATATATATATATATATATAGGGTACCTGTTATTTAATCGACCATCTTAAATGTCGAGTATTGGAAGCTTGAACGGGGAAGTTAGAAAAATAGAATTGTCAAAGCCGCGGAAATTCGAATTCTTTCCCAGGGAAAGAATTTGGTTGGCTGTTTCCGCAGCTTCGACATTTTCTGTACTGCGGTGCGAAAGTTACGGATCGGGTTAAGGCAAGTGTGTGAGTGTGACAGACATTGGGTTAGGGTGCGAGTAAGGTAAGTGTACAAAAGTGACAGACATTAGGGTTAGGGCGCGGGTAAGGTAAGTGTGCGATAGTGACAGACTTTTGGGTTAGGGCGCGGGTAAGGTAAGTGAGTGATAGTGACAGACTGTAGGGTTAGGGCGCAGGTAAGGTAAGTGTGCGATAGTGACGGACTTTAGGGTTAGGGCACAGGTGAGGTAAATGTGCGACAGTGACAGGCCTTAGGGTTAGGGCTTGGGTTAAGGTTAGTGCATAGATAGTTGTGTATGTAAGGTGTAGTGCAGGTTTATTAGGTTTTTGGTGTGCTTGTGTTGCCTGTGTGTTTTTGCTGTTTTGAGGTTTCGTTGTTGTCATATTTCGAACTGCCAAGTTCGAACATATGGTGTTCGAAATTTTGGAAGTTCGATTATATGACATAGACCCTATACATATATACACACATTTATATATATATATATATATATATATATGTATATATATATATATATATATATATATGCATACACACACACATACACACACACACACACATATACAGATATATATATATATATATATATATATATATATATATATATATATATGGGTCTACTTGAAAACACTGACATGCCAAAACACGAACGACAAGAATACCGAGACCGGAAGATCGACAACTGAGATGACCAACAGTTTAAAAGCCCGATGCTGAGAACACTGACATGTTAAGGTAAGTGTGCGATAGTGATAGACTTTAGGGTTAGGGGTGAGTTAAGCGAGTTAGGGTTAGGGTGCAGGTAAGGTAAGTGTGCGATAGTGACAGACTTCAGGATTAGGGACGGGTTAAGTGAGTTAGGGTTAGGGCGCAGGTTAGGTGAGTGTGCGATAGTGACGGACCTTAGGGTTAGGGTTTGGGTTAAGGTTAGTGCATAGATAGTTGTGTATGTAAGGTTTAGTGTAGGTTTGTAAGGTTTTTGGTGTGATTGTGTTGTGTGTGTGTTTTTCGGAAAATGTATTTGTTTTGTTTTGTTGATTGTCGGGATTGCGGTTTGTCGGGCATGTGAAGTTTTGTGCTTTTAAACTGTCGGTCATCTCAGTTGTCAATCTTTCGGTCTCACTGTTCTCATCATCGGTGTTTTGGCTTGTTGGTGATTTCAAGTACATTCATATACATATATATATATATATATATATATATATATATATATATATATATATATATATATATATATACACACACACACACACACACACACACACACATGGATATATATATATATATATATATATATATATATATATATATATAAGGAAAGGAAGCCCAGATAGAAGCCATATTTACTGTGCTTGAAAAAATCGTAATACCTCAAGGATATATAATCCGCTACACCAAAAAATCTTTTAAGGTCGGGGGGATGGAGGGAGGGGATTCAAGGATAAATGAAGATAGACAGCACAGATTGAACATTATGGTAAGCACATACCTTCTTTATCTGATGTTGTCAATCTTCAGTTTATCCTTGACAGATAGGATAGAGTCCCCAGCTACCTAAAATATTGGGTGGGCTCACTGAAGGATATTCCTGAGCACCATCGAACCAAAGGAAGATCTTCCCCTAGAGACCAAGTAAGTCCAATTTGTAATGATTAATAAAGGTATGAAGAGATACCCAAGTAGCTGCTGCACAAATATCACCCATCAAAGCTCTAGACTGGAAAACTGCCAAGGTGGCTATAGATCTTGTAGAATGTGCTTTCATGGGCTTAGGCAAGGTTAATTTATTCTTAACAAGTAAATGAAATGCACTTTTAGCCATTTAGCCAGAGTTACCTTGCTGACTACCTTACCCAACTTTGCAATGGAAAAGGAAACAAACAGTTGATTTGATTTCCAGATGTCCTTTGTTCTGTGAAGATAGAAATTAAATTGTCTATGAACATCATGTAAACGTAAGGCATATTCCCCTTTGCTGGAGTAATTTGGAAAGATAACTGGTAAATTAATCATTTGGTTGATGTTTGCCTCTGATACTACCTTGGGTAAAAAGGAGGGGTTTGTTCATAAAGAAACTCTATCCTTGTGGAAAATCAGATAAGCAGGTTCAGACAAGAGGGCCTGGATCTCTGTGACCCTCATGGCAGAGGTAATGGTTACCAAAAATAGTGTCTTCCAAGACAAAAACTTCAGGTCACATTCCACAGAAGGCTCAAAGGGAGAATGAATTATGGCATGTAATACTAAGTTTAGATCCCAAGGAGGTGTCAGATCTTTGAAAGGTGGTTTTAACTAATGTGTGCCTCTTAGGAATGATTTACAAAGCCTATGGGAGGTTAAAGAGTATTCTTCTAAACCATTGTGAAAATTAGACATTGCAGCTAATTGTAACTTGATGGTAGAAGAGGAAGGTCCAGCATGGAAAAGAGAGCCTAGAAAGTCTAAAATGTTCTCTATAGAAGCAGAAAAGGGATTGATTTGTTTTTCATGGACCCAAATGGTAAATCCCTTCCATTTGCTAGAGTACACTTTTTAAGTGGAAGGTTTATGAGCCAACAAGAGGATGTGACGTACATGGGAGGAAATATTAGGATGCCTGGCAACTAATGGAATTGGAGGAACCACGCTGTCATCTTGAGGTTCAAAATGTCTGGGTTAACTAACCTATCTGGATGGAACAGAAGATGTGGAACTGGGTCCAGAATCCAAGGTTGTCAGATCAGATAAGGCCAAAGGAAGGGGAACCAAAAATGGAGAAATGAGGGTTACTGTGCTTTTCAACCTGAGCGCTTTCTGTAAGAATTTTGGAATTAGAGATATTGGGGGAAAGGCAGACAGGGAGACCGGGGGGCCAAATGTGAAGGAAAGCGTCTCTGGGTGATTTCCTGGGAGGGGGAATCAGGGCAAAGTAATTCCTGCACTTGTTGTTTAGGAAGGAAGCAAACACGTTGCAGCAAGGTCGACCCTATTGACAGAAGATAAGTTTTGCCACTGCTGGATTGAGAGACCAATAGTGAGGCTGAAGGATACATCTGCTCAGTTTGTCTGCACTCACATTGGAACTCCCTGGAATGTGTGTTACTATTAGAAAGAGGTTGGAAGGGATTGCCCATTGCATACTCTGAGGGCTTCTTGACAAAGGGAGTAAGACTTGGTTCCTCCCTTCTTGTTGACGTACCAAACTACTGATATATTGTCTGTTTGAATTGCAATTGTCCCCTGAGGAAGAGCTGTCTGAAAGGCCTGCAACACTAGAAACATCACTCTTAGCTCTAGGACACTGATGTGCAAGTTGACCACTAATGGGGACCAAGTGCCTTGGACAGTCTTGCCCAGAAAATTCCACCTCCATCCCATCTTTGAGGCATCCGTGGTCACTATGGCTGTTAGCTCTGGAAGAACTAACGGGTGACAGCTGAGAATTTGTTCAGAATCCATCAACCGTAGAAGATCCCTCTTGCAATAATTGGTGATCAGAATTTGGTCTGACAAGGGTTGGTGAAGGATAGACCACTAAAAAGCAAGTAGCCATTGCAGAATTTTCATATGAAACCTGGCTAGATGTACTAGAGTTATTGATGACGCCGTCAGCCCTAGAGTTTGCAAGGACCCTTTTGCTGCGGATTATCTTTTCATCTTGTACTATTATTCTTTGAAGTCTCTCTAGAAGAAGGGATGCTATAGTTGTAAACCTCAAAGACTCCACACTTCGATTGAGCGCTTTCATATCCACAAACACGAAACTTCATCAGAATCTGGATTACACCATATCCTGTTCCATTTTATAACCCCTCCCCACAATTCATTAGATGTTTCCAATCTTATACAAACAATAACATTTCTGTAATATTAGTAAACATTTACCCATTTCTAGTTGGCATACTATGTTTGCAAGTAAATTCAAGAAATAATTGATTAATACTCCTCTTCTTCTTCTTCTTCTTTTGGCTGCTCCCATTAGGGGTCGTCACAGCAGATCAACTGTTTCTATTTCTTCCTGTCCTCTGCATCTTGCTCTGTCACACCAACCACCTGCATGTCCTATCTCACCAGATCCATAAACCTTATCTTAGGCCTTCCTCTTTTCCTGTTACCTGGCAGCTTCATCCTTAGCATCTTTTTCCCAATATACTCTGCATCCCTCCTCAGCACATGTCCAAACCAACATAATCTTGCCTCTCTGGCTTTGTCTCCAAACCTTCCAACCTGGGCTGACCCTCTAATATACATATTCCTAATCCTGTCCATCTTCATCACACCCAGTGCAAATCTTAACATCTTCAACTCTGCCACGTCAAGCTCTGACTCCTGCCTTTTTGTCAATGCCACTGTCTCCAACCCATATAACATAGCTGGTCTCAGTACCCTCTTGAAGACCTTCCCTTTCACTCTTACTGGTACTCTTCTGTCACAAATCACTCCTGACACTCTTCTCCACCCACTCCATCCTGCCTGTACTCTCTTCTTCACCTCTCTTCCACACTCACCATTACTCTGAACTGTTGATCCCAAGTACTTAAACTCATTCACCTTCGCCACCTCTACTCCCTGCATCCTCACCATTTCTCTATCCTCCTTCTCATTCACACACATATATTCTGTCTTAGTCCTGCTGACCTTCATTCCTCTTCTCTCTAGAGCATATCTCCACCTCTCCAGGGTCTCCTCCACCTGTTCCCTACTCTCACTACAGATCACAATGTCATCTGCAAACATCATAGTCCACGGGGACTCCTGTCTGATCTCGTCTGTCAACCTGTCCATCACCATTGCAAATAAGAAAGGGCTCAGAGCTGATCCTTGATGTAATCCCACCTCCACCTTAAACGCATCTGTCACTCCCACCGCAGACCTCACCGTTGTCACACTACCCTCGTACATATCCTGTACCACTCTTACATACTTCTGTGACACTCCCAACTTCCTCATACAATACCACAACTCCTCTCTAGGCACCCTGTCATATGCTTTCTCTAAATCCACAAAGACACAATGCATCACCTTCTGACCTTCTCTGTACTCCTGATGTATATAAAATGCATATAATAGTAACTACAATGTTATAACATAAAATATGTACATTTAAAATATGCATACTTCTAAAAACTGTTACATCCATATCAAAATAATTTTTTTCTTTTTCTTTTTATTATATCACTTATCTGACAGTGCCATTAATTCAAATAGTGTTTGCTTTAAGTTTTAAGGCATTTGAATCTTGAATTTATTTGTGGGGATATTAACCTGAATACTAAGGACATAGGTTTAATTAGGAGAAGTACATGGAAGCCCCCAATTCACAGTGACATAAACAATTTTGAAACCTTGGTTATTAATGATGTGAAAAAAGCTTTAAAAACAAAGAAATGGTATGGTGATAATTTAACGGGTGAAGATAAAATGTTTTTTTGAAGAAATAATGAGAAACAAGGCTATTAGAGTTATGAAACCGGATAAGGGGGGAGGGGTTGTCCTTATGGAAAATTGGATGTGCTCTGGAAAGATGATGGACATACTTAATACGGGGGGGGGGGGTATACCCAGGTATCTAGAAATGAAGCATACATGACATATAGAAGTACTGACATGGTACTGGAGGACAATTTGATCTAGAGCAGTATTAACAAACAACTATATGAATTTTTCTATGTACCTAAGCCATACATTGCATGAATATTTGGCATCCCCAAGATCCATAAGGACAACCAAACCCCCCTATGAGACCCATGTATGTGGATTATAAACTAAAAACTTTTCATAACTTGTATCCACATATATTGGCAGAGTCGTGGGATTTTTTACTGAACATTGGTGGACTGGAGTTCAATAAGGATTTTCTCTTCATAACTATAGATGTGAGAGATTTATTTTCTGTAATTCCATACAAATTAGGTTTAAGATGGTTTGAGGATATTATAGTGTACTTTGTTTTTTTTAACTGCTAATGACTACAGGTTAGTCCTGCAAAAATAAGGAATTGGTACTTAAGAATAATTTTATTTACTTTGATGGGGAGTATTACCATCAGTTAGATGGGGTGGCCATGGGGGCATCCTGCGCCCCAATTTTCACCAACATAGTGATGTTATATTGGGAGAACCATTTTTTATTTGGATCACTATATAATGAACATATAAGATCATATTATAGATTTTTGGACAACATCTTTGTGGTTTGGCGAGGCCCACGAGAACTAATACCCCCTTTCATTACATATATCAATGAGGCAACCAATTTTTAAAAATTTACATATGAGATTAGTGAAGACCAAGTCCACTACTTGGATGTCACCATAAAGAAAGATATAATAAACCACAAATATGTATCACAGGTGTATGGAAAAGAATGCTTCTCAAATTCATACCTTCATTTTGACAGTAACCACCCCCTGAGGTAGAAGAAAAACATAGTAAGGGGCAGATGATTAGAGCTGCCCAGATGACATCCAACAAGGAAGATCTCATTGGTGAATTTGCATTTATGAGGGAATTATTCCGTGATAGGGGATACCCAAATACCCTGATCCAAAGTATAAAAGAAGAGGTGTTAACTGCTTGGGACTCCAGGTACATAGTCTTACTCAATGGAAGCTCTTTAGCAGAACAAAAAAATCAGAACGAGAGGGAAGATCTAAACCAGAACCTTAGAATTAGGAATAGGACAACAATATACCTTGTGTTACCATACAACAAGGATATAAACACAGTTCAAAAAATAATCAACAAATATTGGAAAATGTTTAAAATCATGCTGAATAGCTGTAAAATTTTTGAAAAAAACACTAAAATTCAGTTTCGGGAGAAATTTAAATCTCAAGGATATTTTTGAGAAAGGGATATTTAGGAAGTGTATAGAGAATGTGGAAATGGGGGGGGGGCTTTCAAATGTAGCAGATGTCTGCAATGCCCCTTCATAGCCTACAAGAATGAAATATGGATACCATCAATACAAAGGAGATTTTGTACATGTGAAAAATACAACTGCACAATAAAAGGGGTGGTATATATGGCGTTCTGTACATTCTGTTGGGCATGCTACATTGGAAAGACAGAAGGCATACTGAAACAGAGAATTTATGAACACATGTACGAAATTACCTGGAAAAAGCATACCAATGCCCTATATCGACATGCTATGATGTGTAATGAAGCAGATTTCAAGTTTTGGGTTATAGAATAGGTGAATATACAAGAGAGGTGGGGTGATTGGGAAACAAGGTTAGCATTTAAAGCGCTGGTATGGCAACTACACTTGTATGCCTGTATATACCCAGGGCTCAACGATCATGTTTCACTAGCCCGTGCCTTAAAACTTAAAGCAAACACTATTTGAATTAAGGGCACTGTCAGATAAGTGATATAATAAAAAGAAAACGCATAAAATAATTTTGATATGGATGTAACAGTTTTTAGAAGTATGCATATTTTAAATGTATGTATTTTATGTTATACTATTGTAGTTACTATTATATGTATTTTATATACATCAGTATTAATCAATTATTTCTTGAATTTACTTGCAAACATAATATGCCAACTAGAAATGGGTAAATGTTAACTAATATTACACAGTAGGAGATTTTATTGTTTGTATAAGATTTGAAACATCCAGTGAATGGAGTCAGTGGTGTCTGGAGCCTTACACATGGGCTGTGAAATAAAGAGAATGAGTTCATCAGTGGGTGGAGTCACCCAAGAGGTAGACAGGTGTGTCCCTAAATCCTGCAGGTAGACAGATTCCTCCAAGGAAGGGTTTTGGGACTTCAAGCCACTCCTCTGTTTTAAAATTTCTAGGATGTCTCCAAGTGAGACATCTTCAGGAGGTGACTGTGTGGACCCTTCCCCGTCACTGAAATCTGTGTCCTCGGTAACTAGTTCCTGGGGATCCAAGTGCTTCCTCTTGAACTTCTTTTTCTGAGGGACATCCTCAGGGGATAATCTGGGGAGGTATCAGAAGATGACAGAACTTGGGTCTGGGGACCCTTAGACTTAAGCACCCACTGTCCCAATGGACAGGCAGAAGGAATAACTGAGCTAGAGGAAGGTACCTGTTCTGATCGGGAAAGTGCCGACTGAGTCACTGTAAGTGAGAGGCCCTTCTCCATAGTGTTGAAGGCTGGCCCCCCTGAAGAGGGGAAGGGAGCCCAGATCCGAAATAGACTGCCTCGGGACTAGGGTCACTCCCCACTTAGAAGAACTGACCCTCGAGACAGAAGCCAGTGCTGAACTAACTCAAGCTGAAGCCCCGAAGAGCAGGGACGGCTCTGAAAAACCTGGAGTCAAGACCCATCCCCTGGAAGCAACAGGGTAGCAACAGCTCTGGGAGGTCTCCAGTTCTGAAGCCACTGAAGAACTCAGGGGAACTACTGGTTCCAAAGATGCGAATAACTCCAGAACCAATGCAGTCGGTACCGAGTGATCAGGAACAGAAGACTCTAAGACCTCAGAGGAGGAGTACTTAGTGGGGTAAAGAAAGTCTTGGTTCCAAAACCCAAAAAAGGTCAGATCCAAAAGGGTGCCTGAAAGTCCTCTAGCCCATAGAATTTTATTCACCACCCTCTCCACACTGAGTTGAGACAGAGTTTTGGTGGAGCAGATAGATGAAGTAGAGGGAGACTTAGGCCTCTGCAGAAAAACTTCTAGAAGCTCCCCTGTAAAAGGGTCAATTGAAGGCAAATAAGTTGTCCTAGGAAAAATGTTCTTAGTCACAGTAGGTGGGGCAGTCATTATTTCCTGCACCGGGCCTTTGAAATCAAAGGACTTGAAATATCAATTGGCGCTAGAGCACTTGTCAACACCAGTGTCTTAGAGGCAGAGGCCTGTGGTTCCTTAGAAAATTTCAGAACCAAGGGTGCCAATTTCTTTGCTTTCAGAACTGACAGAGAGGTCAGAACTGAGAGACTTGTTTTCATTCCTTTGCCCACAGAAGATGAGGATGAAGGGGAGGAAATATCAGTTTTCACTTTGTCCACAGAAGATAAGGCTTGACTAAATGCTGAGAGAAGCAAGCCTTTCAAAATAAGCTTATTAGACCTTTTGACAAGGACTCGATGGCTAAAAGCATGATATATGCTGCAGTTCTCTTGTAAATGGAGGGGACCCAGGCAATAGACCCAGACAGATTGAAAATCTGATGATGGAATTTTGTGGCCACGCTTCTGGCATTTTTTAAAGCCACGGAGGCCCTTACCCTTCTCAGCCATGCCAACAAAAGGAGATATGGCTGGAAGACAGCTACTTACATGTGCACTCATACACAAGCTGTAGAGATACTAGCAAAGTGGAAAAAGTAAGATTTTTTTTTGGAAAGCCAGAAGGGAAGAAAAAGAAACTATCAACATGGATCATTGGAGAGAGTACACAAATGTGTTCGGGGAAGGGAAAAAACTAGCAAGGGAGGGACTATCACCGATGATATTTAAGAAAAATACACAAAACATGTAAAGGGAAGAGTATCAACAATGATACTATAGAGTTACACTATGTGTATGAAAAATTTAAGGTATAGCGATAAAGAAGAAAAGAGAAACAAAAGAAAACTCTATGAAATAAAAGAAAGCATTTACCTACACCTAGTGAAACTTGAGAGCACTGGCAAAAAGTGACAAATGAGATCTGAGGTAACTGTGAGAGAGGAACTGTGGGTAGAGGTGAAGCTCGAGAATTTTTGGTTGACACAAGCTGTAGTAATGGCCGAGTTGGTTCCGATACTGGAACCGAACCCATCTGTCAAGGATAAAATTAAGCTTGACAACATCAGATCAGATTTTTTGGGTGACTTGATATATAGGACTCTTTAAGTACCATTGAACCTCAAAAGATGAAGAAATAGGTGGATCAGTTGGATGGCACTCTGAAGTAGCTGACAAATGAACTTTAATGGAAGTATATGCCAGACCTGTGTTAAGCAGCTCACACAAATATTTGAGGATGAAAGGTATCCTAAGGCAATCCAAAGAAATCATAAGTGAGGGATATGACACTAAATGCAGCTTCATAACAGTACCAGCAATATCATCATTAATTAATATCTGATGAATACCATCAGGACCCTCTGATGAGACTAGCCCCTGGCTTTCTCTTAGTGGCTTTGTTAGATGTTTCTGTCATTAGGACAGAAAATCCTAGCTGCCTTCCCTTTATTAGCCACCAAAAGAATCTCAACAATGGGAAAAGGCCCAGACATCAAGTGGTCTTGCTGGCTTATCATTAACCTCACCACAGATGTCTGACTCTGACTTAGAGAATGAAGTGAGAAGATAAGTGCCTTCTTTACTTTTTTAGTTATTTCCCTCAGCTGTGACGGATATCCAAGGAAGGGGAATCTGACTGCATTGTAGTGCATATGAGAGCCTCTAGACATTTGATGTTTTTTTTCCAAGTATATTTTTTACAGACAATAAACTGGTATGTTGTATCTTTACAACAAAGGTCTGAACTATTGTGGTAAGGTCCAAGACAAAAAAGACACTTTGTATATCTAGCATTATAGGGGAGCTACCAACTGCAGTTAAATTTCCCTCTCTTAGATGACATGAAAATATCATTTTTCAATTGAAATATTCAAGAGAAGAGGAAGTGTTCTCAAAAGAGTACTTAGCTGTCCTTCGCAGAGGCAACTGGATCCATTTGCATGGCTAAAAGACCATGAATCAGATGGAGTCTTGTTTCATGGACAGGCAACAAGAATGTTCAGATGATTTTCATGCCTGTTTGCCCCTTAAATACCATCATATGATTTCATGCATAAGTCTAAGGTCAGATGTACAGTGCAAGAGGAAGATGTGCCTAAGATGCAGAACTAATGTCTGAAGATTTATGGACAACTTGGAACATTAATCTACTTTGGCCCCTCCACTTATCCCATATTGCAGAGCATTATTCTTCCCCTCCCATTCATTATTATGCTACACAAAGCAATGGAAATAAGAATACCCTGTAGACTGTGTTAAAAGTTGTGATGGATGAAAGGCAGATATATTACCAAGGATGTACCTGCTTATCCAGACCTGTTGTTATGGTAAGTACATAACTCTAGTATCTGGCATGATGAGATCTATCCTTAGTTGCAGCAGGATACTAATCCTCCTGGGTTTCCCTCCTGAAAACATACCCCTTATCAACATGGCTCTAAAGCAAAGCATTGACCTGGATTTGATATCCAGTTTGTAATGCTTTGTGGAGGTATTCAAGCACGACCAGGTAGCTGATCCACAAATATTATCTAAGGATGCACTTTGGAAGAATATTTGTAAGTCGAGGAATTTTCTATTTCAGTGTGCTTTGGCTGATAGCAAGAGAGGATTACTGCATTTTGGATAGCAGAACTGAATGCAGTCACTGAGCCATTTTGCAAGTGTGACTTACAGAATTCAGAAAGTTGGATCACAGCTTCCTTTTGGAGTAAGAAATGAAAAGCTGACACTCTATTCTAATAGATTTTTTTCTATGAATACAGTACCATAACAGTCTATTGACATCCATACACTGAAGGAGGTATTCTGCCCAGATTTAATTACTGGGAGGAATGTGAGTAATATATTATTTGAATACGGTTTGATATGGTTAGTTGCTTAGACAGAAATATGGGGTGATATGCAAAAATATTCCATCCTTGTATAAGGTGGCTCCAGTATAAGGGAATGTCTTTCAAAATTCCCTTGCCAGAAGAAGCAGAAAGTACCAAGAAAGGTATCCCATGTGAGAAACTCAGCTTAAGCTGCTGGTGCAAATGGGGGGAGAGTCAGCTTCTCCAGTACTAAGGAAAGATCCCAAAGGGAAATCAGAAACTTAACTAGATGTCTGAGACAGAAGGTATATTTAAAAAGGCTTTATTTTTATTTTACCCTTTGCTGACTGTGTTAGTCCAAATAGACCAGTAGACTCTTCAGGGGAGACCCAAATTGATATTTGTGCTAAGGAAAAATTGTCCTGCTCTTTCAGTATGTGCCCTAGGATCTTGTACATGCAAATTAGCTATCACCAACTTAAGCAGATTAAACCCCAGATTAATGTCTCATCCAAAGGACTCACTTGGAAATGCAACACTCCCATTAATATGACTGCAGGGTCAGGACTGAAACATGAAATCAAATGCCTGGTGGGAGAAAGAACTCAGTCTACTGATCTTGCAGCACCAAAAAGAAGTGTGCTATATGTTGAGCCAGTAAACATTTAACAATGCTAGAGATGAAAACTGAGGTCAGCCAAATGAAATTTGACTAAGGAACAAGTCAAGCCAATTTAAAGTATTAGTAGAAGAATCTCCAGAATAAATGGAATTGGGGCAGTAAAAGGATCCAGACTTCAAGATGCTGCTCACAAGGAAAACTTCATCTACTTAATTTTGTAGGTTTTTCTGGTCTTAGGCTTCTGGGGAGATGATATAATTTGAACAACTCTAGAATGAAAGGAATGATTACAGCCATTTCTGGAAATGAAGAAGCTGGCAGATACTGATCTGATGAAGTCTGTTAAATGAGGAAAGCACTCATCCTAATAAACATGGAG
The DNA here is from genome assembly GCF_019279795.1 of Protopterus annectens. NCBI lineage: Eukaryota > Metazoa > Chordata > Ceratodontiformes > Protopteridae > Protopterus > Protopterus annectens. The sequence goes on from NC_056735.1 coordinate 479,162,155, forward strand.
CAAAGCTCTCTTCACCTAAGACTGGACTAGACAGTCAAGAGGAGAAGGTAAACACTTGCACCACACCATATTCCCTCAAAACCTACACCACCAAAACACACACATAGCAACACAAAACACACACCTACATTCGCGCAGGCTCTTAATAAAAATCTGCTCAAGCAACAGAGACCGCCAAAGCAGAAACACAAGCAACCTCCACCCCCCCCAACACAACCCAAATTACATTTAGCCCACAAACTCAGTGTGCCACTCAACCACAGCCCATAAGGCATAACAACGTACCAAACATTCTAGTCATTGGTGACTTTATAGTCAGGTACACTGATGTTCCACTCACCAGGCTAAACAAGGAGAAAGTTACTGTCAGCTGTCTGTCGGGTACCAGGATCCGCCACATAATACACGCACTTAGGTCACTCCAAAACAAGTACAAATATGACTCTGTCATTATCCATGTTGCTGTGAATAACCTGAGGCGTACCTCCCTGGACTACATGAAAAGAGAGATGGAGGAGCTCTCCAATCTTGTAGCCCAGGCAGGTATGATCCTAGCCCTGGGTAGAATCCTGCCATCACCCAGTATGATACCACAGTACAAGGACAAAATGATTGACTTCAACAATTGGCTAAGCTTCTGGTGTCATTCTAAGGGGATCCAGTATCTGTCTGCCTGGGATGACATGATGGACAGACCACTATGCTTTGCCAAAGATGGCCTGCACCTGTCACCCTTCGGATTCCAGATACTGGTTAAGGATCTTGCCACCCTTTTTAGGCAAGGTTCAAATGGCAAATATACCACTGTAACAGGTAAAAGCAAGCAAAAACTGAGGGTAATGCTACACAATGCTAGAAGTCTAAACCTCAAAATGCATTCACTCGAGGCACTCCTTAAAATGAATGACATCAACATCTGTGCAGTGGCAAAGACCTGGTTCAAGGCTCTAGAGAGCACCCCTGCATTACCAGGCTACAATTCATGCCACACCTTTCGGCCATCTAACCTTGACCGAAACACTAAAGGCGGAGGCCTGTCCATATTCATTAAGGATATCCACACCTCCAGGCTTAGTTGCTCAGCATAATGCAGCCGAGATTATCCAAGTGCAACTAACTCTGGGCAAGACTACAATCCAAATTGTAACTTGCTACAGATCCCCCACCATGCCCCAGGATTCCCACTCCTCATTTCTTGATGCACTGGAAAATATTAAGGTAGAACCCAACACCGTAATAATGGGTGATTTCAACTACCCCACCAATAACTGGGAAAACTACTCATGTACCAACTCTTTTGCTCAACGTTTTTTTGGAATTCATAAATTCCAACACCTTGGATCAACTTATCCACACCCCCATGAGGGGCAGCAATATCCTAGACCTGGTCATTACCAACATGGCTGACCGGTGTTCCACACCAGAGGTCAATTCCTCACTGGTCAGATCCGACCACAAGCTAATCATACTTAACATCCACATCCCGCCCCCACCCCCATTAGGGAAATCACCGTAAAAAATTTCTCCAAAGCCAACTTCACTCTTCTAAAGACAGAAGTGGCAAACTTCACAACACCCATGCAAACGGAAAATAAAGGTAAGACTGCTGAATCCTACACAGATGCACTTTATAAGCACTTACACGAGTGCATGGATCGTGCTATCCCTAACAGAACCAAGATGCTATCCTCTAAAAAAAGGAAGCCAATCTGGTGGTCCCCTGCCAAAAACAAACTATACAACAGAAGAAAGAAACTGTTGCAAAAAAGAGTAAAATCCCATGATTGGAGAAACTCCCTGGTCAGCCTCAGTAAGAAGCTGAGATCCATCATAAAATCCTCCAAAGCTATTTACGAAAACAAAATCGCCACTGATTCTAAAGACAACCACAAAGCATTCTATAGCTATGTCAAGAATCTCAATGGCAACACTCAGATCTGCTCTGAGTTACAGCACAATGGCACTAAATATATAGAACCAACTGATATTGCCAACATCCTGGCAGATAGGTTCAGTGCTAACTTTACCCCCCTCTCACTCCCTAAAGAGCCCATCTCTATACGGAAGAATGCAAAGTTCCTGTAATCACGGCTGCACAGGTAAAAAACATACTCTCCAAAGCCAAGAATACAGCATCCATGAGACTTGACAACATCCCAGGCTGCATTCTGCACAAACTACAGAATGAACTGGCACCCCACGTAAGCACCATGTTCAGTCATAGCCTCACCTCAGACTTTGTGCCACTGAATGGCGCACAGCGACAGTTATCCCACTCCACAAAGGGGGAGCCACCACAGACCCCGGGAACTACCACCCCATTAGCCTAACCAGCCTGGTCTGCAAGGCCATGGAATGTATCATCATGGAACTTATAAATAAAGACAATGGTAATCTCCAAACTCTGGACCCCATCCAGTTCGGGTTTGTAAAATGCAGATCATGTCTCCTAAACATGACAGAGTTCTTTGAAGCAGTCACTAAAGCTGTAGACGAGGGTAAGGTGGTTCACACAGCCTATCTAGATCTCGCCATGGCTTTTGACACCATCCCCCACTATGGAATTATAGATAAACTCACTAAACTAGGTATAAATCCCTATGTCACAAGATGGGTTGCCAACTGGCTCACTGACAGAACCCACACTGTGAAAGTGGCAGACTCCAAATCTGACTTCAGACCAGTGACAAGTGGAGTACCACAGGGTTCAGTCCTGGGTCCTCTCCTGTTTGGTATCTACTTTTCTGAAGTACAGGCTAATACAGAAGGTCTTTGGCTAATGAAGTTCACAGATGACTGCAAACTAGGAGCCATAATCGAAACTCCTAACGATGTGGACATCCTACAAAAGGGTCTCACTGAGACAGATTCCTGGTGTCAAAGCCATGGCCTCAAGCTCAATGCCAAAAAGTGCATTGTCATCCCCTGTGGTAAAAACTCTGTACCCATGAGCTACCACATAGGTGTTAGTCTACTTAACACCGAAAGTGTGATAAGAGACCTTGGGACACAGGTGGACAGTAGTCTCTCCTTTGATAATCACATTGCCACAGTAGTCAGGAAATCCTTCTACATGGCACACCTCATCGCAAAAGGTTTCTCATCCAGGAAAAAAGAGGTCATTGTTCCCCTCAACTCATCACTCATTAGAGCCATTATAGAGTACAATGCCCCTTTTGGTATGTACCTCACAAGACATCTACAACAACTGGAAAGGCCACAGAAATACCTCACAAACAGGATTACCGGCCTCAAACAGATGCCCTATGCAGACTGTCTCAAAAAACTCCAGCTTTACTCCGTCGTGTATCGCCTACTCAGAGGTGATCTCTGCCTAACATACAATGCTATGTCAAACCCAGAGCTGTTGGACATGCTCCACTTGAAGAAATCCCAATCCCTCCAAGCTACATGCTCTAGGGACCTAAACCTTTTCACCACAATAAACAGAACATGCTGGAGGGATAAATTCCTGTCCCAGAGACTTCCCATACTCTGGAACAAACTACTTATCTATATCAAACAAAGCTCCTCATTAGCACTCTTCAAGAAAAATCTTGATGATTGGATGGGAAATAGGAAATTCACACCTGTGGCTCTGCTCGACAGGGGCACAGGAAAATAATTTTCTTGGGTGGCGAAAGTTGGGGTACCATTTTGGCTAACCTTATATAGGCCCTAGGGCCAAAAGCCTAGTACCTACCTTTGAACCTATGGATTAAGGAAACTTTTTAATGGCTGATCATTTGGCGCTTAGATTCTCAGTAAATTTGCTGGGTTTTTTTTTTACCTTCATGCTTTTGTCTCTTAAACTAGATTATGTTTATACACTCACAGCTTATCTTGTTTTGTTTTTTTTTTATTTTGACAGACAGTGGAGAAGAAGCTGGACATGGGGCATTAATCCAACTGGGCATTCATAGATTCTGAAAAAAGTCCAAAGAAATATGATTACAGCAGTTTTGTGATTGATAAATGTCCTGGAAACTTTAGTAGAATTAGTGCAGGTTGTGTACAAAGACCCAATGACACAGTACACTATTCAGAGACACAGAGGGGTTCTTTCTAAGTGGGTGTGCATCAAGGTTCCCTTCTGAGTCCATTTCTATTCATACTGTTAATGGACTACTTTAGCAAACAGGTCAGTGGGGAAAGACTTACAAAGCTGCTGTTAACAGATGATTTGGCACTGTACTGGAACTTCAGCAAATGATAAGAAAATGGAATGCAAACTGAAGAGACAAAGGATGCAACTGAGTACAGACAAGGCTGTTGTCATACCATCTGTGAAGATATGTAAAGGCTGCCAGCCTAGCCAGATAGAATTTAGTAGATAATTCTGTCATTTGTAAATATTAATATAAGCCACAGGCTTGTTCTCTTAAATGGACAAATATGGTGTTAAATGTGGAACTGCAAAAATATAATCATATTGCACTCTGCTGGAGGAAAGCTGATAGGTCAAGCATTGTTTAATTGTTCTTTGATCTCAATCTCAGAGCCAAGATGTCTGGATGATGAAATCCTTGCTATTGTTTTGAGACTAGAGTTAATTGCAAGAATTTACATGTATAATGTCTTTAATTGCTGTAGCTTCCTGACCAGTTGCAAGATCAAAAGAGCTATTACCCCCTGAGTTTCTTTTAGCCTGGGAACACCAAAAAATTGTTAAGAATTATGTAATGTGAAGCAGCACTGTGTTATCAATTTAAGGAGAGAGAATCAGAGAGCATTTTAGCATTTGTCTTGAGAAAATCCAACTCACCAGCACTGCCTATGCTCTATATGTAAGTTTATTTTAGAACTGTGTTTTCTCTTAGTTAAGAAATAGGAAGATTAGATTAGTTTTTTTTCTGTATTGATGCCAGAACTTTCTACTATATTATTTTAAATATGCCTCTGTGACCTCGGAACTCTTGACTAACACTGTGTAGTAAGAAGTATTGTCTTGCGTTCTTATTATTTACTATTAAATATTTTTAAACCTTCCAACTGTGGCTGTTTTGTGTAGAGATAATTTAAGCTCTAGAGTAGATTGCATATATATAAATATATATATATATATATATATATATATATATATATATATATATATATATATAGTGATACTGTAAAAAGCCACTCCAAATAAGCCTTGCTGCTCAGTCACACTTACCATTTGGATAATAATATTGCACAGTATAATTGGACACCCTTTGTTAAGGGCCTTTTAAGTAGCTGATATTAGTGGGTGCCGGCAGCTGGTACTATCTTTTAGACTGGGCAGAAAGGGGGCACAGCTGGAGAATCTGTGCCAGCCTTCCCCAGGAGTGTATGTGTGGTTGTATATAACTCATCTCATGTGTCATCTACTTGGGCAAGGACATGAAGCACTGGTTGGACAGAGAGGGTGCTGGAGGTTTTAGCTTTCCCACTAGGCTGAGATCTGGACCTTACAGCTGTGCCACTGGGGAACTTTATTGGGGATCTGAAGAGAAAGGGAGAAACTAGCCCCAGACTGACTGTGATCGCTGTGTGCTCTTAAGGGAAATTGTACTTTACTGTGTGTGTATTTGTTATCCTCCCCTATGTGGACGTCCCAAACTGGTGTTAGTGGTAAGAATTGAGGCTCCTTGATTGCTGGGCCAGTGCACGGGCATCACACCATCAAATGGGGGAATCAGAAAAAAGTGAAAACTGAGACAGAAGGGAAAATAGTGGAACAGGTTAATAGCTTCAAATATCTAGGACCGGTGGATGAAGAGAAGAAAAGCCTGAATGAGGAGGACAAATCTAGAATCAGAGGTGCTGCAGCTAACTGGCAAAGAGTGTCAAGAGTAGTGTGTGACAAAAGAATGCCATAGAAGTTGAAAAGTAGTGCTAAACAGTGGTGTGATCAGTGCTTCTGTATGGTACAGAAACCTGGCAAGTTAAGGAAGGGTAGCTGAGGAAGCTTGAGGTGATGTAAATTAACTGCCTGAGATGGGTGGCAGAATCACACTGTGAGAATGATGAGGAAATGAGGATAGCAAAACAGAAACAAAAGTAGCCCCAGTACAAAAACCGTTAAAAACAACAGATTATGGTGGTTTGGATATATGTGAAGGAAAGCAGATGATGATTTGGTAAAGAAAATCTAGGAGGTACAGGAAGAAAGCAAGAAGAAACAAGGATATCCCACCAAGAGATGTACCATACTAAGCACTTACAGCAATTAGAGAGACCTCAGAGGTTTCTAACAAAGAAGATCAAGGGCCTCCAGCATGTGCCTTACACAGATCAACTAAGGTCCCTGTCACTATACTCCTTATTGTATACACTTCTTAGGGGAGACTTATGCCTGGCCTACAGAGCAACCCAAGACCCAAACCTAATGAACTTAACCCATAACCATAAAATCAAATGGGCCTAGGACTACCTATTCCAGGGACTTAAATATGGCCTGTGACGTAAACAGGACATGCTGGAGGGACAAATTTATCTTCCAGTGACTGCCACGTCTTTGGAACAGGCTACCAATTCATGTGAAACAGAGCACCTCTATGGCACTGTTCAAGAGGAACCTGGATGAGTGGATGAGGCACTGTAAATTCTTACCTGGTATAGTGGCCACAAACTTCCTGGACATGGGAAGTCATCACTAAATGCAATCTTGGGTATTGACAAGTACTTCCACAACGTTACTTTGGTTTGAAACGGCTAGGCTTAAAATGACCTCTGGGTCGAAAGCCTAGTAATCTCCTATGATCCTATGACCACACTGTGTGAGAAAAGATCTTCAGATATGATTGCTGAAGAAGGTAGAAGAGTGGAACTGAATTCTGCAAAATGGCAATAGTGGATGTGACACTCCAAAGCTATGTAGAACATGGGAAAAGAGGCTTGATGATGGTGACTCAGATTATAAAATCGTAGATGGAAATTAATCCTTAAAACCAAAAGAAATTACTGGGCCAACATTATGATGACTCAGACAATATGGGAACATACATAAATCAATGTAGCACCTTAAAAATGAAAAAAAAAATTGTAAAGACAATGAATAACCAAGAAGGTAAGCATGAAATGAACATGTACTGCTCTGGTAATTTAACATTAATAATACTGCGCAAACAAATAAAAATTGTATAGAAAACTTTCACTCATCAAGCGTATTAAAAAAAGAGATCCCAAGAAAAATGGAAATTGCTTGGGTCATAAGCTATGTAGGAAAGAACATAAACAGTATGTAGAACATATGCTAGAAGAAACATATTTAAAGTAAAGAATAATGCTTACAATATAAGGAACTTTCCAGAATAAGGATTCTGTAATAATAACATGTGAGATTCATACTTCCCTTGTATTCTGTACACAGCTGCACAAGCTGCCTTTCATACTACACAAGGGTATTTTGATTCAGAAAGTCCCTACTTCCCTACAAGTTCCCTACAAGAATGGATAGTTCCCCAAATTTGGAAACAAGCCTTTATTATACCACTACACAAAGGTGGTAACAATAATAACGTCACTAATTTCCATCCCATAGCCATCCTGTCCCCCATTTCAAAAATCCTTGAAAAATGTGTGCAACTTCAACTCCTTCCCCACCTCCTAGACAATAATCTTATAACACCAACACAGCAAGGTTTCAGACCTAATCATAGCACCATGACTGCCCTTCTCTCCTTCCTTGAAATCGTTAATAAAGCCCGCGACTCTGGACTAATTGTTTCCACCTTACTCCTTGATCTTTCCAAAGCCTTCGATACTATCTCACACAACCTGCTCTTAACTAAACTCTCCAAACTCTACCTATCCTCTTCCTCTTTGAACTGGTTCTCTAGTTATCTGTCTAACAGAAATCAAGCTGTAAAATGGAAAAAAGCCACTTCCTCCTTCTTTAGTACCCCTACCGGAGTTCCACAAGGCTCCATACTGGGTCCTCTTCTCTTCAATATCTTTATCAACGACTTCCACAAATCAATCCCTTTCTCTAGCATCATCCAATACGCGGATGATTCTACTATCATCTGCTCTGCCTCTTCTATCACTACACTACAAAAACTTACTCAAGATGCCTTCTCTTCCACAGAGCAATGGATGCTAAGCAATCATCTAGCTCTCAATGCTACCAAGACCAAACTAATGTTATTTACTCCCTCCAAAGTTACTCCTCCCGACATAAATTCATTCTTAATTACTAGTCAAAACAACACACCTCTCGAAACAGTGTCAGAGACCAAACTACTTGGGGTCCAAATCGACAACCAACTTAAATTTAACTCCCACCTACAAACAAACATCAAAAAAACGCATCAAAAACTTGGCATGCTTTATAGACAGAATACCTACCTCACATCCGCCACTAAAATCACTCTCTCTACTTCCTTCCTTATCCCCTCCCTTCTCTATGGTGCCCCACTACTCACTAATCTTCAGTCCTCATTAATAAAACAGCTTACCTCCTGCTATAACAAAATTGCAAAATTCGCCACCAGCCATAAGTCTTCCACTCACCACTGTCTCTCCCTTCATAAGCTAAAATGCCTAGAACTTCCCAAACAACTAACTTACACACAACTAACTCTAGCCCATAAGCTTATTCTAAACCCTTCCCTCTGCCTTTAAAATGCACCTACCTAACAGAGTTCTAAGGTCTAATAATCAAAATCTACTAGAAGTGCATAAACCTACTCATCCCCCAGGCAAAAAACTTCTTTCCTTCAGCCTCGCTCGCCTCTGGAACTCCTTACCACCAAACATCCGCACCACCTCTAACCACTCTACCTTCAAGAAATCTCTTTTCTTACACCTAGCATCACAGTGGGAATGCTCTTGCTCCCACCCCACATAACTAACTCTACTTAATGTCCTTAATATCACATCCTACTTTTAGCTACTATGCTTGTTCTCTAATTTGTATTAATGTTTTGCATTTGTTCTATTGCTAGCATGTTTTTTTTCTCTCTCAATGTATTAATTGTTATGACTGCTATTATATATCTGATTATTTTCACTTTATTCTGCCTACATTGTATTAATAACTTTCTGTCCCTAGACTGTCTCTGTCGAATATTATATGTACTTTTGTTTTTTTTTTTTTGGAGCTTTTCTCCCCAGGACTCCATTGAAAATGGGTTCTTTAAGGCCCAATGGACTATCCTGGTAAACCAACTGCAATAAAATAAAATAAATAAAATAAAAGTCCCTGCAAACTTCAATGCAAAGGTACACAGCTGAGTTTTGTGGCTCACTGTTCTGTTTCTCACATGTAAATATATCAGTCTGTGGGGCATACCCTATATATAGGAGGCTCTTGCTGTTCACTGATGTTCTCAAACTCTGATCTTGTGTAATACTGCAGTGCAGTGGTGCAGCAGTTAGCGTTGTCACCTCACAGCAAGAGGTTCTCCAGCTCGATTCTTAGCTGGGCTGCTTTCTGTGTGGAGTCTGCATGTACTCCCTGCATTCACATGGGTTTCCACTGGGTGCTCCGGTTTCCTCCCACATTCCAAAGACATGTGTCTGGAGGGTTTCTACCTGGGCCTCTGTTGAAAATGTACTCTGTCCCAGGTGCCTATCCTGTTAAATAAATGTTAAATAAATAAATAAAATATTGCAATTCACAGATGTCAGAAAGATGCAAGTTCCCAACACAGCAGTGCAGTTGCAATACAGATGTGTAGGGAATTATTCTGGTAACTGTATTTACAAGCTAACACGTACCCTGGGTTGAATGATGTAATTTCTATAGCTGCTGTATTGAAACTAAGAGCTGTTAAATTATAATTTTTATCAAAAATTTATATTATAGATTTTTTTTTAAATCATGTACTTATTATTATTTTCTGAACATACTTTTATAGTCAATGTGATGTAATCTGTAACAATTTAATTTTGGCTTTTACTGTGAAAGATTCCTTTAAAAAGACTTTTTAAGTCTGTATTTAATTGGTCTTTATCCAATATGTAATAGTTCATGATTTCAGTGGTGGATGGTGAAGTCTATTCAATAGAAGGTACTATATATCTTAAGGTGTACTTTAGTTCTGATGAAGTCTATTAAACTGGATGAAAGCAGTTAACTAACTTGGATTTTAAATAAACAGTGTAGTTTATTCTTGGCATCTTCATTTTTTGCTCTACTGTGGTTCATGTTCATTTTAAGGCAGTGGAAGTGTGTTTTGGTTCGTACTATTGGTCCCTGCTTAACCGCTTTTGTTTTTGTTTAACTCTTCTACAAACATATTTTTTGGGACAGGGATAACTTCCATTAAACACTGCAACAGATGGAAAGTACTCTGTTGCTGTTACAGCTTAAGTATGCATTTATATATCCATGATTTTAAAGCACCCACACAGGAACAAAAAGGAAATTTTATGTGTCTTACAATTACTCCACCACGGCTTAGACCATGTTAACAACTGGTGCAAGGACAATGGTCTCAAATTAAATGCAAAAAAAAAAAATGTAGCACAGTTAATTTTAGCAAACAAAACATTTTCACTTACCATATAGGAGATGCACTCCTCCAACCAGACACTATTGAAAGGGATCTGGGTACACTTATTGGTAATTCCTTATTATTTGTCCATTATGTCTCCACAGTAACTCAGAAAGCTTTTTATCTGGCCCTTCTAATTTCCAAAGGCATCTCCACCAGATCGTATTTTATCAGACCCATTACTGAATATAATGCAATTTTGCCATATATTTATCTAAATATATCACACAACTTGAGAAATCTTAAGGATTCATAACTATAAAGATCAGCGGCCCAAAAAAATCTTAGTTATTGGGAAAGACAGACACTCACTTTCTTACAGACTCCTCCATGGAGATCTATGTCTAGCCTTTCACATCATGAAAGATTCAGCCCTGTTTGATCTCTTATTCCTTCACAAAACTAATGGTACATCAAAAAGGAAAGGAACTAAGACTTCATCAGCAGATAAATAAGACACATTTGTGTGATAGATTTACCCAACATATATCTTATCTCTGTAACAAATTTCCACAAAATGCCAAGCAGAGTAGCACCCTTACCAACTTCAAGGTAAACCTAGATAATCTTGTGGGCAGCCTCAAATTCTCCCCCGGTCCATCCTGCCTTGCCCTCACGACATGAGGGAAATTTTGAATAGGGTTTTTTTGGCTAGGCTTGAAATGGTCTGCAGACTGATTGCCTAGAACTTACCTATGAAGCTATAAAATATTTTATTCAATCTCTTTAGTCAGATAATAAGGAGCTTGACAAGTATACCTTGTATCCAACAATGCCAGTTATGGCTGAATCATAGGCACACCTTAGCACCTAAAGACAGAGTAATTCAGCTGTTTTCAGCTTTGATAGTAACTTTTATTTTATGTTTGAAAATAGCTACTTATATTTTCCATTTGTTCAAAGAGGGAATTTTAAGAGACGGTTTATTAATTAAATAATTCTATGCTCTCTGTTTAAGATATATCTGTCCTAAAGTATTGTTTTCCTAGTAAAAGCTAACGTGCCTTCTAGAATGGAAGCTTTACTAGATGTGTTATAAAGACTCGGTATAATTAAATTCACAGGATCAGCATTCAAAAATAAGGGCCAAGATTCACAAAGATGCCTTTCTCAGCACTATTTGGGCAACATCACCATGCCCTGTAGCACAACAGTGATATTTTGCAATTCAGAAATATGATAAAGTTGCAATGAGTAGCAGCTCATTATTATATCTATGAAATAAATGCTAATGCAATTGGACCTAACTGTACTACTGTTTCCCCTAATAACACACACAACACAATTGCACAAGTACCAGCTAAAATACAAGCACGCTGACATGCACACACACACACACACACACACACACATATATATATATATATATTTATATATATATATATATATATATATATATATATATATATATATATAGATATACATATACACACACACACACACACACACACATATATATATATATATATATATACATACACACACACACACACACACACACACACACGAGCACACACACACACACACACACACACACACACACACACACACACACACAGACTTTGTAGCACATATCTTGTGTGGCACTAACACCCTGTTTCTACCATAGGAATGATTTGGTGTACACTGTCAAAAGACAGTATATATATATATATATATATATATATATATATATATATATATATATTAAATCGAACACTCCAGTAGCATGGTAGAACTGTTGTGTAGAACTGTTCTTTAAATCACTGTACCATGCCAGTCCTACACCACGAAGAGTTCAAGATAAGTCCACATGGCTTATAATCATTAGCTTTAACTCCTGGATGCAGAATTTACAGGTGGCTTAAGCACTACCTGCTTAAGCCATCCGACCATAGTGGCACTACACCTGACACTGAATTGGAAAGCAAGACTGCATTGGGAAAACCTGTATGAAATACGTTTGTGCATTGTAGTCTGGGTTTATTAATTTCGGCCAGGGTATTTCCCTATGAACTTTATGTAATAAGTGACCTAATCTGTGAGCTGGTATCTGAGAGTTAGGATTCATAAAGATTTTGTACCATAAATCATGGAAAATCCTGAACAGAAGGGGAAGTCTGCACATGGATTCTAGAACCTCGAATATTTGTGATCATCTCCTTTAATGGAATGAAATTTGTGAGACATGATAGTCATAATACTATGCATTTATTTTAATAGTCTCATTAAAATTATCATTAAATAGGGTAGATGAAGTCTGTGAGAATGTATTCTTCTGTTCAGGCAGAATAAATTGTAAAGATAATTGTCTAAACTTTGAACACACACACTTTTTATCTGCTCAGACAGGAGGACTCATCTCATTTAGATATGTAAGGAACCTTCAGGTGCTAGTGTAGGTGGTGGATGATAAAGACTTTCATTGAACCTACATTGGTTTTGACAAAGTTCCATTACAGGTATTATGGATTTCTAAGTAGATGGCCAAAGAATACTATTAACAAACTCTCTATATAGTCTATGCTCTTTTGAGGCAGACTAATTCAAACATAACCATAAGCTAAAAGGAGATAGCCCTGGATGGGTAAAGAATCTTAAGATTTTCTCCATGAAAACATGTCTCATACTGTCATAGTTCTTCAGTGGAAACCTACAGTTTAGATTCATGAACATCTATTACAGTTTCAGGGATTATTAACTTCTGTACCTTAGCCACTACTGAAATAAGTATTTATTTAAACTTAGGTTTCAAAACCAAGATCAGTTGTTAATCCCCTATTTACAGACAGAATCATATTTTTCTCTTTAACAGGAAGATGGAAGAACAGATATGCCATCCTCAGCAGCTGAAAACCTTGAAAAGAAAGTCTCAGAATTTTAGCTCAATGGACCTTCTTCTTTAGGTATTCTACTGTTTCTGAAAATGCATCTTGATTTGTTCTATTTTTTCAGGAATGACATAAGACTTCCTTTCATAGCCAGCGTTTGGCACCCGCCAAACCCGCGGCCGCGGGGAGCCCCCGATTATCTCCCCACATACGAGGGCCCCCATATGAAGCAGCTGTGGGTTTCAAAATCGCTTCCACTTCTTGCATGGCGCCTCGTTCATTTCGGCAGCGCCGTTGCGCAATTCCGCTTTTTTTTTTTCCCCTGAAAGAACTTGCTTCCTTGATGGCGGCAGCCAATCGGGTCCCTTGCTTTACTTGTTAGCTGCTCTCAATCAGGTCCGCTTCAGTAAAGCAAGGGACCTAATTGGCTGTAGAGATCAAGAAGCAAGTTCTAGCTTCCTGATTGGGTTTACCTTAATATGTGGTCTGTTGGGTAAGTTCGTTTGATTGTCGACGTTAGGCAGATATTTGAACTGCCAAGATTTTTAAGAATATCCAGATTTTTGCTTTATATTTTTGGTTTGTTCTTCATAAAATTTGTGGTTTTCTTATATAGTAATGAGTACTGAAGTCACTAAAAAATAGCAGGTACATTTAAGTTTTAGACTTTATATTCTTCAGAAAAATGTATGCTAAAGCAAAGTCTGAAATCAAGTTTGTAAGTTTATATACGCAATATTTAAAAAGTGCCCCTATTTTTAAGCCTTTGTACCCCTATTATTTTTGGCTTTGTCCAGATTTTTCAAGCTAAGATGTTGAGAGGTATGCTGTGAGGATGGATGGAGGATGCAGGTTTTGCTGGAACGACATTGGGACCAGCAAAACAGCTCTATTTTAACTGCCCTTGTAAGGGCAATTTCTAAAAGATCTGAAAAACTGTCCCTTTGAGGGCAATTTAAAAGGGCTGAACAGGTCTGGTCTATGTGGAGTAGAAGCAAGGAGATGATTAGTAGCAGCCTTCTATCAACTGCAGAAAAGGTAAGTTACTGGGTTTATTTTTAACTTTATTTTTGCTGGTGGGGGGGACCTAGGGAGAGGATTGTATAACTTTTTTTCTGCAGAGTTGTTACACTAAGATGATTTGTGTGTGTGTGTGTGGGGGGGGGTGAGTGAGGGACTGTGGTTGTAACAGTTTTATTTTATCTTTGTCCAGAATTCTTCTGCTAAGAGACTGAGGAAGGAAGGCTTATTTGTAATTAATGTCCAGATTTGATGTAGTTTTTTTATCTAGTCTTGCATAAGAATATTCAATATTGCATTTTTGTTTTGTGTACAACTGGGCTGAAATATTGGGAGAGGGGGATAGTGGCTGTGAGAATGCTGCAGAATATCCAGATGTTTTAATGTATACCAATGCAAACCCTGTTCTGCTAGTTTGTTTTATGTATATCGGCAATGTCTACAACTATGCCTGATGCTACATCTTTGTTCTATGATAATTTTTTGCTCTGTCCAGAATTATTGTGCTGAGAGGTTGGGAGGGGAGTTAGTGGCTGTGAGAATGTTGCAGAATGTACAGCTGCTGTTTTAATGTATACTAATTCAAACCCTGTTATACTTGTATTGTGTACACCGCCAGAATTTACAACTATCCCTGATGGTACACCTTTGTTCTATGATAATTTTTTGCTTTGTCCAGAGTTATTGTGCTGACAGGTTGGTAGGGGGGGTTACAGTCTGTGTGAATGTTGCGCAATATTCAGATGTTTGCCTGGTATTTATCTATTTTCATTAAAACATGTGGGGTACGCAATGCATTTTACTTCATAATCTGTTATTCCAGCATCTATATTTGCTGATAAGCACATTGTTTTTTATGTTATGCCTTTGTGTTTTTATTTTACTTTCACTTCATCCAGATTTATTGTGCTGAGATACTGTGGGGTAAGGGCTGTGACAATTCTGCAGAAGGTACTGAAGTCTTAATGTGTGCCAGTGCAACCCTTGTTCTACTATCGAAGTTGATCATAGCAGAGTTTCAAACTATCAGTGATGTTATGCCTTTGTTCTGCATTTTCTTTTTTTTTTTTTTTGGGCTTTGTCTAGAACTGTTAAGCTGTGAGGTTAGATGAGAGGAGTAGGGGCTGTGAGAATGTTGCACAATGTTTAGATGTTTGACCTGTATTTTTGGTCTGTTAGTCATCAAAAATGTGAATTCACACAATGCATGCTACTGGAAAAATCTGTCATTCTACCATCCTACCATCTTTATTAGTTCATAACCACAATGTTTTAAACCCCCTAATGTTACGTCATTGTCTTTTTTTTTTTTTTTCTGTAACTCCTCTAGAATTGTGCTGAGACTTTTGGGACTATGAGAGTTCTGCAGAATGTACTGATTATTGTAATGAATGCTAATGCAAACCCTTTTATTCTAATATCTTTCTAAGTTTATCATAGCAAAGTTTGTAACTATCCTTGATGTTACACCTTTGTTCTGCAGTTATTTTCAGCTTTGGAATTATGCTGAGAGGTTAGGAGGTTGGTAGGGGTTGTGAGAATGTTGCACAATGTCCAGATGTTTGTTAGTTTTGGTCTGTTTTTCAACAATGTGGGGTCACACAATGCATACTACTGCAAAATCTTATTCTAGCATCATTAGTTCATAAGCCCAGTATTTTAAATTCTTAATGTTCAGTCTTACTGTAGTGCTGTCCATCATGTGTGGGTGTATATGTCCTGTCTGCAAGTCTGTGTAACTGTCTGCCTCATGTCTCTGTCCTGTGTGAGGGAGTCTGTGTGGGTGTCTTTGTGTACCTCTGCGGGACTGGCTAACTTGATACTGTACAGAGGCTTGCCATAACGTAACAACATTACTACCTAATGCCTGTCTGTGTGTGTGTGTATTTGTATGTGGCTACCTTGCTGTGGTACAGGGGCTTGTTGCAATGTAACATTAGTATTAAATGCCAGTCAGTGTGTCAACCTCTGTGTGTGGCTACCTTGCTGGGGTACAGTGACTTGTCATAATTTATCGGTACTAAATTTTATTTATTTAACATTTGTTGACCGGCAAAGTCCAACTAGGACAGAGCCTATTTTTAGCAGAGGCCCAGGGAGAAATGCTTCAGAAGCATGTCTTTGGAATGTGGGAGGAAACCACACAAACGCAGGGAGGACATGCAGACTACACACAGAAGGCACCCCAGCTGAGAATCGAACCAGAAAACCTCTTGCTGGGGGGGGGGGGGGGGACAAAGTTAACTGCTGCACCACTGCGCAGTCTCAGTCAGTGTGTGTGTGTACCATTGTAAGTGGCTACCTTACTGTGGTACAGGGGCTTGTCATAATGTAACATTGGTACTAAATGCCAGCCAGTGTGTACCTTGACATTTCAAGTCTTTTTAATGGTCTGAATGTAATAATAATACAGAGTGATTGTTAAGTGGTGCTTCATGAGCTTGATAGGGAAGGAGGCGTGATGGCAATATGGTCACACTTTTTATATTCTCCT